>NC_048302.1:103492839-103742978 GCF_013100865.1 Trachemys scripta elegans | reverse complement strand
TCAGATGCAAGACTTGCATCTGAAGAAGTGAGGTTCTTACCCACGAAAGCTTATGCTCCAATACTTCTGTTAGTCTCAAAGGTGCCACAGGACCCTCTGTTGCTTTTTACAGATTCAGACTAACACGGCTACCCCTCTGATAATTATTTTCTACACATTATCAAGAGTCACAGTTCTTTATAGCAGGAGGCAATTAATGGCCCTGCACACTTGCATCACTGCAATCTCCAGGGTGGATTTTCCAACCCCAAACTGATTTGCAACTGACCAGTAGCAGTCTGGAGTTGCAAGCTTCTACACAGCGATCACCACTTGCTTTTCAACAGTGAGGGAAGCTCTCATTCTGGTCTCCTTGCTGGGGCAAGCTCTGCACACAGTTCCAGGAAGGTGGATTTGAGCAAAAGAAAGTTCTGCAGCCTCTGCTCATCATCCCATATATGCATCACAATGTGACCCCACCAATCCGTGCTTGTTTCCCTAGCCTAGTACTGACGGTTCAATGTGAGCAGCTGCTCCATGAATGCCAGCAGCAATCTTGAATTATTTCTTTCCATGGCTACTTTACTCCCTTCTACTATTGGCTATGGAAACTGAGATGCCTTAAAACTGTGCACCCTGATAAGCCATCTGTGATTTGGGGTAGACTTTGAGTTGATATTGGATAAGTGAGGAGGGTTTTTTGTGGATGTCATCTTCTCTCTCCATCATAACTTCAGTTTTCTGAGGCTAACCTCAAGATTAATTATCATATTAGCAGAAGTTGGATTTTTGTGTGTCTGGATTTGCTGTTAGAATAATATCTATTAAGACTTGGATTACCAGAGAATTGGGTCCAGAAAATAGATTTAACTTTAGTCAGGCATCATGTGTTAAATATCTATTATTTGGTAGTTTTGTCAGCTGTCAATAAAGCTACTGTTTGAACTCCAGTAAGGACTGACAATTGATAGCAAGTAAACAAAATAAAAAAGATGGAGTTCAAATATATACATGCTTTCAAACAGGCACTCACTTCCTACATACTTATTCAGGTACTGTATGTATGGACATACAGCATGGAATCAGAGAACTTTCACTCACTGGCATCTCATTGGGAGCTAAAGATTGTTCTGTTAAAAGTGTAGGCATTATTTCCAGTCTGAATTTGTCAAGCTCTAACTTCCAGCCATTGGATGGTATTACACCTTTCTCTGTTAGATTGAAGAGTCCCTATTTGTTCCCCATATTGGTACTTATAGACTGCAATCAAGTCATGTCTTAATTTTCTCTTTGTTAAGCTAAATAGATTGAACAACTTGAGTCTATCACTATAAGGCATGTTTTCTAATCCTTCTATCAGTATTGTGACTCTTCCCTAAACCCTCTCCAATTTACCAACATCCTTCTTGAATTGTGGGCATCAGGACTGGACACACTATTCCAGCAGTGGCTAATTAGACATTGGAACAATTTACCAAGGGTCATGATGGATTCTCTATCACTATCAATTTTAAAATCAAAGTTGGATGTTTTTCCTAAAAGCTATGCTCTAGGAATTTTTTCAGGGAAGTTCTATGGCCTGTGTTATACAGGAGGTCAGACTAAATGATCACAATGGTCCCTTCTCGCTTCAGAAAATGACAGTATGCTAACATAGGGACCGATCCTGAAAGATGCTAGGTCAGACCATGAATGGTAAGGCAAAAATATAGCAGTCATGCAAAGCCTGGTGAAATGACAATAGGTAGGTTAGCACAATATAATTGGCTCATGGGATGTATACTAATATTCTTTGTCTTACTCAAGCTGGAAGTCAGATAAAAAAATCAAACACATAACAGTCAATCTCCATAAATTCTTCAAAATTGCTAGGTTCAGACAGACCATTTGTCTATACTACTTTCTGTTTCATCCCATTTTCTTTGGCAGTAGGAACTTACTCCCCATTGTGTTTGGCTGTACACTATACCTTTTCAAAGGAGCACTGTGTGTTTTATCCCTTTTCATGTTCAATTATGCTGCTATTGGTTCTTACTGCAAACCCACTGCATGTGCTTTCTCTCTCTCCCTTGAGATTGAATGACTATCTTTCTCCTCAAAGGCAGAAATGTGGTACACAGTTTGAGATTCACTATGAGGAGTACTTTTTTAAAAATTTATCTCGACATTATATCAGCAGGATGTTACATTAAAAACAACAAACACAAAAACCAACCAATCACAGGTTCTCAAAAGGGCATTAGTAGTTCTAAGTTCAAACAAAAGGCTAGCTTATGCCTTTAGAAACAGCCCAGAGCAAGAAGTGATATGAAAGGTGCATCCTTCCAGGAGTAGCCCCAAGAGACTTTTAGCCTTAGAGACTCCCCCCACCCCAGAAAATAATCATTCTTGTTGCTCCAAAGGATAGTATTTTGCCACTGGCTATTACTTTCATAAAGTTATGACAAAGGCTCAGCTGTCCACCTGCTTCAAAGTGGCATATTTGACACATAGCGCTCACATACTTCCATGCACCCACAACCCAAGGTCCAGGGAGCCTGTATAGAAATATAAAAGGGAAGTAGGGAGTGTGTAGGTCAAGTTAAATATAGCCCCAAAATGTCTTAGGACTAGATTCCGTCACTCTTTCTCCTTCTGAGTAGAACTATATATGGAATAAGGCACTATTAGTTTCAGTGGCGCTGGCTGTGGATTAAGATATTACTCAATATAAGTAAGAAGGACAGAATCTGGGTGCTATTTCCTACACTAATCTGCATCTGTGCCAATGCATGTATTGTATTTTCTCAAATGCCAGGGACAGTACTTTCCAGAGCATGACAATTCCATTTCACTGCAGCTTTCAAGGTTTCAAAGTTGGTTTTCATTCCACATTGGAACAAAATCAAAACCTTTCCAACATTTTTGTGAAAACAAGATTATGTCAAAAAGTTTGTTTTCAGATCAAAACCTGAGCTGTTTGATGTGGGAAGCTATGTGTCTATAGCCTGGTGATTAAGGCCGTCAGGTGGGCTGTAGAAGATGGAGATTCAAGTCCCTGCTCTGCCTGCTTCAGAGCTGGGATTTTTCATCCCCAATAACTGAATCAGGCAGAGCAGGAAAGTGTCCTAATCAACTGGCTGTGGAGCACCAGAAAGTTTATTTCTCTCTCTGTGTCTCTCTCTCAAAACATTGTGGAGACTGATACATTTGTGTGAAACATTTCGTCTTTGACAAAAATGTTCTTATTGGCTTTAGAATGCAATGTGATGTACAATATAATTTGACACAGCAGTTCAAAAAAAAGTTCAGTTAACATCTTTTTTTCCTCACAAGGAATTTACCAATTTTAAGCCAACCCTGGTGCAAAGGAGAGAAGGGATCTCCGATCCACTTCAAACTCAGTGATTGTGGAAGATGGACTAAATTAGTGTTTGTTTATTGTTTTCTGTTATTTCATGTGTGCTATTAATTTTGGATCTGACCATTCCAGCCTTAGTAACACTATCATTTCTTTAGTTTCAGTGGGGTTACCTGTGGAATAAAATTCTCCTCAGTGTGGATACAGGAGGCAGCAATGAGTCTTACTTTCTTTGTACTAAAATATAGTTTGGTAAATAACACTGTATGGCTGCTGTTTCTGAGCCCTCCAGAAAACAAGCTGTAAATCATGAGATTTTCAAAGGTTCAAAATTGTACACAAAGAATATTATACTACGGGCATGAAGCTAAACAGTTGAATGTTATACATTGGAATTTGCTGGAACAACAGAAAATGTGTCCCCAAAACTAAAGAAACGTAAATATCCAATGTAATTTGTTTTGGTTTAAGGATACGCAATCAGTGGGGAGTTGGTCTTCTGAAGATCCCACACGGGGCCTATCTGTACCTGTAAGCACTTAAATACATTTGAAAATTTTGCCCTTAAAAATCTAAAATCACATTGAAAGCCAATTCCTGTGTCTTTTGAAAATGGGAGTTAGTTATTTTTGAAAATTGTACCCAGAGTTATCTTCTTCCTTCATGTTTCGCCTCCCACACAGGACACAGGTGCTCATATGTAAATACTTAATACTTAGTTTTTCAGGAATGCTACTGTACTACAATTTGCTACAGTAAAAGTAAGGCTGTAGGAACCTATCAGAGATCTTTTATATTGTGCTCATCTGACTGGGTAGCAAACTACACAAGATGTGCCCCCTTTTAGCTACCTGTTGTCATATCTGTTGATTGATAGCTGTGCAGTACTGTAGAGGAGGGAGAGAAAGAAACTACATTCTCAGCAGTTAAAACAAAGACATTTATATCTGTACATTTCTGTAAAATGGGAAAACAAAGATGGCCCACAAAGCATCAACCATAAGAAATCTCCTCACTTATGTTCTTACCTTGAGGTAAGAAATAATCTCACTGAATTATGTCTTCCAAGATACTGTAATATAACCTATCACAGAGGCTGCTCTCTATGATGTATTCTCATCCTGGCTTATATTTCTATCTCTATGGCTCTACAGGACTGCAATACTTACAACAAAATGTTTAAAATTTAAAAAATCAAAGTTGCTGTCCAGCATAAACAATTTAACAAAAATAAATCCCCTCATCTGAATCAGATACAATTTAGACATACCAATATTCACCTGGACTTTTAAAGTGGAGGGACAAATCATGACACCATGCATACACTACGCTGGAGGCGAAGGAGGAGCCTGTTTCCCATCAGGAAAGCAAATCATAGAAGAAGAATCATAGAAGATAAGGTCTCTTCCAACCCTAAGGAGGTCATCTAGTCCAACCTCCTGTTCAAAACAGAACCAACACCAACTAAATCATCCCAGCCAGGGCTTTGTCAAGATGTGCCTTAAAAACCTCCTAAGGATGGAAATTCTACCACCTCCCTAAGTAAAGCTGCCTCACTGCCGTGCTTGGGGCGGCAAAATACATAGAGCCACCCCTGCCCAGGACCGACCCCTGGGGCACTCCACTTCATACCAGCTACCAGCTAGACATCGAGCCATTGATCACTACATATTGAGCCTGACAATCTAGCCAGCTTTCCATCCACCTTATAGTCCATTCATCCAATTCATACTTTTTTAACTTGTTGGCAAGAATACTGTGGGAGACTGTTATGGGGTGATCACCTGCTCCTGCCTTAGGAGAGGGCTGTGGCAGGGAAAACAGCTAATAGTCTGATTGGAGAAGCAGCCGCAGCTGGACCACCCCCCAATCAGGCCTCAGCTGGCCTTATATAGGAGGCTGGGAGCCAAGAGCTCAGAAGTCTCTCTCTAGCTGTAGAGGGAGATGGACCTAGCTGCAGGGACCTGAGTGGAGCAGGGCTGGGGAAAGGCAGAGGAGCTGGGGAGCTCCAGCCTGGAAAGCCCCAGGCTGTGGCCTAGCAGAAGGCCAAAGGGTACTGGAGGTTGCAGAGGACAGCCCAGGGGTAGGCAAAGGCATCAGGTCCAAACCCAACTTTGCTGGTGATGAGTAGGCTGATACTGCAGTCTGCCCCAGGGCATGAGGGCTAGACAATGACTGGCAGTAGCCTTATACTGAGGCAAGGTGGGGATCGTGGTGGGGGTTCTCCGGGGAGGGGAGACCCTGAGACTGAGGGGTGTACGGCTAGGGGGCAGCACCCCAGATAACGGGGCACCGGGTCCGGGAGGGACATGGGGGCCAAGCAGCAGTGGGACACTGGCCTGCAGAGGGTGCTCCGGAGGCTGGACAAGCTAATTCCCAAAGACAACCAGCAGGAGGTGCTGCAGGGGTGAGTCCCACATCGCTACAGAGACCATATCAAAAGCTTTGCTAAAGTCAAGATATATCACGGCCACTGCTTTCCCCGTATCCCCAGAGCCTGTTATCTCATCATAGAAGGCAATCAGGGATTACTCCAGGTATAAGGTGCTGCTCAATTTGAGTTTGAGTGGCAGAATCAGGCCCTGTATTATTTATCAACTTTAAGTGAAGTTCAGCAGGAAATCAGGATGTGTCTTGAATCCTCACACCTAGATACTGTGGGTAACTGTAGACTTTTTTTCTTTAAATTTTCCATCTATTGCAACCACTGTTGCATTTCCGGCAACAACAAAGGCAACGCTGCTGCTGAATGAGCTCTGTAGACCATTTCCTGTACTTCAGACAGTGCAGGTGTTGTACTCTTCTATCAATCCCACAGCACTAACCCTGCTGCCCAGTGGCCATCACTGAGGAGATTTAGACAATACATTGGTTAAAATTCAGATAGCTGATCTACACTAAAACTCTCAATGTTGCTACTGGTGAGAGTGACAATAGTCTTTGATAAAATAGTGTAATAGTGATAAGGCCACAAAGCCAGTTTTCTTCACAAAGGAAGAAATGCTCAGATCAGTACTACAGGGCATGTGATGGCCAGGGGAATTATGTTAAAAATTCATCCACATTTTCCAGTGAAAGTCCAATCAAATAACACCAAAATATATCAAATTACCCACTTGTAATGCTGAGATACTCAATACAGCATGCTATGCACACCAGTCTAATTAATACAATCAAGTTTTGAAACCAGATAGAAGTTTGTGCCTTCTAGCTATTTTATTGCCAAAGTCACTAATGTAATAGCAGAGATTTTAGTATTCAGTGGCTTTTAGGATTTCATAGAAACTGGTCTGCTTACAACCAAAATATTACAAAACTTAGATTTTATTTTATTTTTTTGATGGGAAAAAAAGAAACCCAAACTTCAATTACTGGCAGCTGAAGGGAGAAAAGTAAACAGTAAAACTGACATTTCAACTAGTCACAGTACATGTAATGCATATTTGTAACTGACAGCTCATTGGGTTACATGTAATTACTGATGATTCAATCAGTCATGTCTTCTTCCACAGCACAAAAGAAAAAAATGGCAACATACTGTAGAGTCTCTCTTGAGAACATGTTCTTTCACATATCAAGGTATTTCCAAAGCATAACTTTACAGTTATTAGCATAGCTGACAAAGTAAATGTCATGAGAGATAAATGGATCCATATAAACAAACTGAAATCGAGCATGATTATCAGACTAATGGATCTGACAATTCCAAAGATTTTCAACTCTCCGTGTTCTCCGTTTTGGAGGAGCAAGTGGACATTATCCTTACTGATTAAGTAAAAGTGCATCATGACCCATGGAGGAAAAGTCTATATTGTTTACTCACGCCTGCTAATCTGTGAGTTTTGGTCAAGAATATTTACTTCTTTACATTGATCCCAGAGATTCCTGCAGTGAACCCAAATTTTATTGATCAGGTTCCCATAGTATTTTTCAGAGAAATTATTCCTTAGTTTCAGCAGGGACAAAATCCTCAAATGAAGTAGAAACTTATTGGAGCCACTTGCAGAAGTTAAAGAATCCCACAGCAGATAACTCAGTGTTAAGAATATTTCTAGGACTCACATTTGGTTACAGCAATTCATGACTATTCTAGTATTACATTGCTAAAGGCTGATGCTGAATGTGTACTCAAAGATGGTAAAGGAACAGTAAAAACAAAAATAAATGACACAAGTTTTCCACGTGGCCTGGAAATGAGAGGCAACTTGTAACCCAAAGGAACAGATTCTGAATGGTTACTTCGCCTCTGCCTGTTTCCTATCTCTGACTTAACTTGCCCATGGAAGTAAGGAAAGTGCTAGGAGAATCGACAAGCTAAAAACAGGAATGGAGACTAAAACCAGGGATGGTTGGACCCCAGATACTGGGCAGCAAGACGTTCATCTTTCCAGCCTTGAGGAAATTTTCTAGTGACTCCTCAGTATTCTCTGTGTAGCCTGAGGTCTTGTGTGCTTCAACAGCAGCCGTGGGAACTACAAGTTGTGCACTACAAACTGCGGCATGATGGGAGAATTTCCTGGTTCCTGCCAGGATGTACCCTCTGTGCTCGAAGCAGAAGGTCTCAGGACTGACTGAGCTGGGAGCATGTAGCAGAGAGGAGGCTGCTGGACTGTAATCCTGTTCTGTGTTCTTTACAGAATAAAACCTTGTTCCTGGTAGTTTGTCTGAGTGGGTCTGGTCTGAGGTGAACACACACTGACACACAACACAGAGCACACAAAGGGGCCTCAGGCCCAGTTCCCCAAAGTTGTGTAAAAATTGCAAGGCAGATTTTTGCTATCTTGAACAACCTCATACTGGGCCAGTGAATAGGAGGGGGGTATATGTGGGACAGGAAAATTATCATCATGATCAAGTATTTATATTTCAGGGGCACCCAGAGGTCATAATCACAAAGAAGGCTTCACTTTGCTAGGTGCTGTAAAAACACAATCCATGCCCTCCTCCCCCCCCCCCCAAAAAAGAGAAAAATTTACAGAAGAGTCCAGAGTTGGGCAAAACAGGCTTATAGTAATTTGAAATGGAAGCTTATAATTGGGAAAAAAAAACTTGGAAAAGAGTGAATGTGTGTGTATGCATACATGTGTGTGTAGGGGAAAGTTCATTTAGGGTATCTCAGAGGAAATACACTAGTACCAATTTGGGACCAGGAGACAGCAGGCCATAGCCCACCCAAAGCTAAAGGCCCTCCCCCTCAACTAAGGGAGTGGGATGTGTGCAGCCAGGCCACAGCTGTCCACAGGGACAAGAAATGAAAAGACAGGGGTGAGAAGGTCATAGGGTGAAAATCAGGGAACCAGAAGGAGACAATGAGCAGAGAACCCCTGTGCACTGCTCCTCAAAAGCATCCAAGTAGTCATTGGACACTGCCCAATGAAACTCTGCTGGGAGGTACGACTGAACAAGGGAACAGAAATAGGCACCAAAATACCCATTCTGTCCAACTTTCTCCTCCTGGTATGATGGATGCCCATCTTTGCCAGCCCCAGGAGGAGGTTGATAAGGCAACCACATGACTTTGTGGGACCATGGATGGGATGTGCAAGGATCAGGAGGTGCAAGGGAAAACACTCATACTGAAGTAGGAAATAACGTAGATAAAAATAACAAGAAAGCAAACAAACAAAAATGTTAATTGGCTGCAGCAGCTCCTGGTAGATACCCTTAACAGTGAAAGTGCTGATATATTGCTATATCAGAGTAGAATATGGTGTTCCTCAAGCACTCTTCAGGCTAAAGGAATTTAATATGTATAAGGTCACAAAGACACAAGACCAAGAAATTATACTGATGATAGATTGGAATTTGAAAGTAAAGTCTGACAATGATTTTAATAGGAAAGTGTTCTGTGAAAAAATCAGGAATTTATAGTGATACACAATGGCTCCACAATGGTTAAAGTTCTGTTTATTACCCCACGATTCTTGTTTAAATTGACTGTGGGCCGAAACTTGATATACATTTCAACCCAAGTATGACAAATTTTACATTAAATTATGTTCACTCATTTTAATGAAATACAAAATAATCCATACTCATTTCTGATACATTTCTAGTGTCCAGTAACTAAAAACATTTGGGCTCAATCCTGCACTCCTAGGATGATTAAGGAATAGGATGAAAGATTTGCAGCAAGGCTGCGTCTGGCAACTCTGAGAGGGGATGTCGAGCCCTTTGAGCACCATGTGTAGAATGACTAACTGCACTTCCTGTGCTCCAGAGGGTGCAGGTGTTGTACCCTCCAATCAAACTCAAGGCACTCTTCCTGCTCCACACGGGCCAGCAGTGCTGGCTGGACATGGGAAGTTGCCAGCTACACCCGTATTTAGGATGGGGGGAAGTGACGTTAGCTCTGCATTCTGAAGAGTTCTAGACTGGATTGCTCACTGCCACATTCAATGAAAGGCTGTATCTAATCAGCATGACTTAGCCCTATGCCTGTAAACCTAGATGGTAATACACTGTGGGTATGAAGCATTACATTACTAAAAATAATGAAATGAAAAGCAATCAGTTTAGCTCAGCAATTAATTTAGCTTATGAACATTTTAGAACATGGTGGGAATAGTCCATTGAAGGAGAAAAAAATAAAATAAACTGAAGTTAAAACATCTATTCCCTTCATAATTGTTGTTACACTTTTTCTAATGCCTAATTGATTGCTATTTATTGGTGAGCTCTTAGCCTTTGAAAATTATTTAGTCATTTGCTGGCTCTGTTTATTCTTAAGATGGTAGAAAAGGGCTTCCTATTTTTTTCTGCAGTTTAAGGGACAGCTCTTCCTGTCCTTTGTTTAGGGTGAGCACAGTGGGGGCTGCTTCCATATCCCTCTGGGAAAGTCCCTGACTCCTCTGAAGCTACACAGGCTGGAGGAGGGAATGGTGCAGGCAACCTTTCCCCAACCCCACCCCTGAACACAAGCCAGAGCAGTTACAGTTCATGATCTCAGAGAAATCATGGACTGCTCCTCTCTGCATCCCAGGGACAAAAGTTATCAGAGGGCCCAGTAGGAGGTTGGGGGGAAAGGGAGGCAGTGCTATGAGCCTACTTCTGACTTCTACACCAAGCTAGAGAGTTTGCCAACTGCAATAGGAGGAAGGGGGGGAAAGAAATGAGGCACAGCCTGAGTACACACATCACACACTAGGGAAGTTGACACAGGGGCTTTTTTCTCTTGCTACCTCTCAGTCTTCCTAAAATTTTCTGAGTTTGAAATGTAACATCCTAAAGTCTGAGTAATCCCCCACAACCATAGAGTTATCCAGCCACAAGTACAGAAAATGTCATCTGTGCCCTTGAGTTGACTGAATAAGGCACTATTATAATCCACCCCCAAAGGATGTTCTTTATGAACTGCTGAACATCTGGACAACGTACACAACCTCATTATAATCAAACCTGGATAGAGAGTTGGTGTATTTGTTTTAAAGCTGGTAATAGGCATCATCAAACTCCAGGAGGGATTCTCCAGGAATTAAAAAGGTTCTGGCAGTCACTCTTTGATTTCAAATGCAACATTCTCCAATACTATAGGGTATTTGCTCGTTATTTCTCATAACTATTACTGAGGGCAGGTCTACACTACTCGCCTTAATCGGCGGGTAGAAATCGATCTCTCGGGGATCAAATTATCGTGTCTCATCAGGACGTGACAATCGATCCCCGAATCAACGCTTGTATTCCACTAGCAGAGGTAGGAGTAAGCGCCGTCGACGGGGGAGCTGCGGAGGTTGATTTGCCACCATCCTCACAGCGGGGTAAGTCGGCTCCAATATGTCGAATTCAGCTACGCTATTCGCGTAGCTGAATTTGCAAATCTTAAATCGACCCCCCCCCCGTAGTGAGGACATAGCCTGAGTTAAGAGTCCTCAGCCTTACTGCAGCAGCCTGATCCTAAAGGGAAAATGTGTACCTTCTGGTTTTAATTTCAGAGACACGCACACTGGCCTAACCTATGCTAGAATTTTCAGTCCAATTGTAATGTTTTGTTTCCAGATTAACAGCTGATAACACATTTGTAAATATTCTTACTGATTCTTCAAAATTATTTGCTCCAGGAATAAATGTTTGTTTACCATTGTGGTTCACCTGAATTCATAAGTCATATGGTATTGTTTGTGTTCCAGATCAGACAGTTTATGCTACATAGGCTTTGTCAACACTAGCACATTTGTCAGGAAGACTTTTGTCTGTCAGGGGTGTGACTTAACATACCCCTGACCAACATAAGTTTCACCAACAAAAGCACTGGTGTGGACAACACTATGTCAGTGGGAGAGTGTCTCCCACTGACATAGCTACTGCCGCTCATTGGGGTTGGTTTAATTATGACTGCGGGAGAGAGCTCTCCCCCCAGCCTAGAGTGGCTACACAGGAGACCTTACAGCAGCGTAAGGTCCATAGTGTAGACATAGCCTGAGGCTATATCTGCACTTAAACTGCTACAGTGGTGCTGCTGTAGCCCTTCAGTGTAGCCACTCACTTCAGCAACAGGAGGGATTCACCCATTGCAGTAGGTAATCCACCTACCCAAGAGATGGTATCTAGGTTGAGTGATGTTGTTCAGGCGTGTGGATTTTTTACACATATGAGGGCTTGTCTTCACTACTGGGGTAAGTCGACCTAAATTACGCTACTCCAGCAATGTGACTAACATAGCTGGAGTTAACCTAGCTTAGGTCTACTTACCCCAGTGTCTTCACTGTGCTGAGTTGATGGGAGATGCTCTCCGGTCCACTTACCTTACTCTTCTCTGGGAGCTGGAGTACTGGAGTCCACCAGAGAGTGCTCTGCCATCGATTTAGCAGGTCTTCACCAGACCCACTAAGTTGACACCCGCTGCATCGATTGTAGCAGTGTTGATCTCCCCAGGAGTGAAGACAAGCTCTGAGTGATACCAGTAGATCCACCTAACATTTTAGCGTAGACCTGGCTAAACCACTATAGCTGGCATTTCAATTGTTGCAATTGAATATACAATTCAAAATTCACTTTTAGCAAATATTTGAAATTAAAATGAACTTTTGAAAAGTATTTGTACAGTAAAACTCAACCACTCCATTGTTTTCCTTCTGCAAACATGACAGAGTTGTGAATGTGACTGATCATAATTCTCTTTAAAAATTCAACCAAATATTCATGAACATTTTGTCCACTCTTCCCTCAGCTCTAGTGTTTACACCCTTCAAACATTTGCAGATTCTTGCCTTGTCCTCACCTAGATGGTTCTCAAACTTTTGTACAGGTGACCCCTTTCACAAAGTGAGCCTCTGCGTGTGATCCCTCTTACAAATTAAAAACACTTTTTAGATATTTAACACCATTATAAATGCTGGAGGCAAAGCGGGGTTTGGGGTGGAGGTTGACAGCTTGTGACCCCCCACATATAGTAACCTTGTGACCCTTTGAGGGGTCCTGACCCCCAGTTTGAAAACCCCTGGGCTAGATGGAAAGCCCATTCAAGTCAATGCAAAAATTCCCATTCCCTTCAATAGATTATGGATCAAGGCCAACAGTTCCCAGTTCAACAAGGTATTTAAGTGTATGCCTAACTTTAAACACACAAGTAGTCCCACTGACTTCAAGAAGGCCACTCAAATGCTTAGAGTTAGACACATGCTTAAGTCCCTTGCTGAATCAGGCCATAATTAGCCTATTGATTTCAATGGAAAGACTCACATGGACTTCCATGGTCTTTGGAACAGGACTTTATTGCATAGTAGAACTTGTAAAAAAGTGTCAACACAATGTTTTCTATCAAAAAAAGGCTATTTTGTTGAAACAAAATGTTTCATGGAAACATTGGTTTCAACAAAAATTTCCTCAGGACCAAGTCAAAACTAGGGAGACTGACTGACTATACATCCTGCTTGTTAGTGTACTTACCTGGGATGTGAGAGACCCAGTTTCAAGTCCCTGCCTGATTTAGGGAACGAAATTGAAGTTGTGTCTCCCATATCCCCAGCCAGGGGTCTCTATCTTATCCTTTTTTTTTTTTTCGGTCAAAAATGTCAAGAGGTCTCATTTTCATTCTACATTAAAACAAAAACAAATTTTGAAACCTCAAAATGTTTTGTGAAACAGAATTGTGGTTTTCTGGACAGTCCTATTGCATAGGCAAGCTATAACTATAGCTGTAGATACAGGTGAAGTTCTGTAGTGATAGCTAACCTCCTTATTGTTGATTCATGCACAATCCCTGCAAGCTATTGCCTCCATTGCTGCAGCACCCCCTAGGGTCAGGTTGTGGCATTGCAGGGGTCCTTTGCCTCCAGTGCCTCCCTATTCCCACTGTTCTGCATCTTCTGTGTCCTAGTCTTTTCGCCTGGGCACCTTTCAGTTTGGACCCCTTCCAAGGTAACCAAACCTGTCTGGTCTCAATAGTCCTTGCCTCTTTCCTGTGACTTACATTGGTGCTCCTGTGTGGGATTGGTAGGGGAACCCAGACCCACCCTTTCTTGTGGGTTCCAGCCCAGGGACCTTGCGATAAGCAGCTATGGTACAGTTCTGATAATCCCTTACTAGATCCTTGGGCTATTTCCTACCTTTCCCTGCTTCCAGGCATCTATCTTGGAGCTGCACTCTCCAGTCCCCTCACTCTGGAGCTAGTCTCTCTTGCAGCTTTTCCTGGCCTTTTGCCAAAAGTTTTCCCCATGTGTCTCTTATTCACTCTAGCAACTGTCTGACCACTCTAGCAACCTTCACCTTTACAACCCTGCCTTTCAGAGCCAATGCCAGGTATGAGGTCCCTTCAGTAGCTTTATACTCTCAGTTGTTCCTTATTACCCCTGCAGTCCTTCTTTTATAGGAATCACACAGTCTGTCTGACCCCAGCTGGATCTATTCCTTAATTAGTTTTCTCTCCTGGAGTTGCCACAGAATGGTCTAAGTGTGTTCTTAGACTCTATGTTAATCCTGTTTTTGCAATAGAGGGCATATGATCCATCACAACCTCCTCACCAAAGGCTTCCTAGTGCCATGTCCCATCACAGTTGCTAATGTGCTTCCATTTTCTGTCTTGTCCTATCCTTACCATCTCATCTTGTTTTTTCCTCCTGTGGTTTTTTTGTTTTCCTTTTTATGTCTCTCTCCCCCCTCTGATCTCCATTCTTCCATATTTCTCCAGCTGTCTTCCTGCCCCTGCTGATTCCCTAACCTGTGGGTATGTAGTGCTTGGGGAGGATGGTCATTGGAGGCTCTGTGGACCATATGCATCCTTGTAGCTTAGCAGAATGCACTGGGAGCAAATAAGAGAAATTTGACAGGACAAGCTAATGACAGAGCTCCTAACTCTACATATGTGAGCAGCTACTGTGACCATCTGTATTGTGGGCAGGAAATGCAGGAGGCTTTCAAAGTGTCTCCTGAGGCTTAATTCACAAGCAGTACAATTTTATCAGAAGGCAGGATAAATGCAGCTTTCCTTGTCCCTCTGTCTATATCTCAGTCCCTGGAATAGGATGTGGTATCCTCCAGGCTGGGAAAAGCACTATCTGGCTTCTTATATACACTCTACAAATCAGTCAGCTGCTCCCTCTATACTCAGCTTTCCCAGTTTGCACAATTAGTATAATTATCTCAGTTCACACCTCAGTTCACAGCACAGACACTCTAGTTTAATGGACTGAAGCACAGATGAACTCAAAAATAGTTCAAATTAGTGTTCTCTCAGTTTCTGTTCCAAACTCCCTGCTCTATGAAAAATGTTAACATAAAATGTCTCAGTCATATTTACCCATTCAGTTCTCACATTAGAGCAAACTGCCCATTTGTTTATCACTGCCCTCTATATGCCTCATTCCACTACTGCAGGCCTACACAACATGTGGCCCAGGGGCCGCATGCGGCCCCCATGGACTCACTGTGCAGCCCACTGGGGTTGAGTAGGTGGTCTCACTGTGCGGCCCGCGGCGGGGCTGAGTAGGCAAGCAGCGGGTGAGGGAGGGGGGCTGAGTAGGCGAGCGGGCGGTCAGTAGCGGGGGGTAAGTAGGCGAGCTGGGGGAGATGGGGGGGCTGAGGAGGCGAGTGGGCAGGCAGTGGCAGGGTGGGCAGGTGAGCCGGCGAGCCGGAGGGGTGGGGGGCTGAGGAGGCGAGCAAGCGGGCAGTGTCGGGGGGGTGAGGAGGCTAGTCAGGGGGAGGGGGGCTGAGGAGGCAAGCCGGGGGAGGGGGGCTGACCTGCTCTACTGATCTGGTCTGGCTCCCATCCCCTCTCCCAGGGCCGGATCCAGGCACCAGCAAAACAAGCAGGTGCTTGGGGTGGCACATTTCTAGGGGCGGCATTCTGGCACCGGCCATCGTAGGCGCTGACTCCGGGGCGTGGGGAAAAAGTGCCCCTGCCGCCCCAGTTCGTTGCGCAGCTCGCCTCTGCTCTGCCTCCGCTTCCTCCCCTGAGCACGCCACCGCTGCTGCTCCGCTTCTCCCCGCTCCCTCCCAGGCTTGCCACGCATGAAACTGCTGTTTCGCGCAGCAAGGCTGTGAGGGAGGAGAAGCCGAGCGGCGGAGCACTCGGGTGAGGCTGCGGAGGTGAGCTGGAGTGGGGAGTGGTTCCTCTACCCCCCCCGTTACTTCCTGCGCAACTGCACCCTAGCTCAGCTCCTCTCCGCCTGCTCCGCTGAATGCGCCACTGCTCCGTTTCTTCCCCCTCCCTCACCTGAGAGGGAGGAGGGAGAGGCGGAGCAGCAGCACGCCCGGGGGAGCAGGCAGAGCAGAGGTGAGCTAGGGTGGGAGGTCACGGGGGGGCCTGCAGGAGGCAATGGGGGGGGGAGAATGCAGCATGCCGGGGGAGGAGGCGGGGCTGGGGATTTGGGGAAGGGGAGGAGTTGGGGCGGGGCCAGGGGCAGAGGGGCATGAAAGAAAAGGGGGAGATGGCCACATTTTTTTTTTTGCTTGGGGCAGCAAAAATCCTAGAGCTGGCCCTGCCCTCGCCAAGGGTTGTAGCTGTCCGGAGGTGCTTGCCTTCCACACCTTCCTCATTCACACCTCATTCATTCAACAGGGCAATTGATTACAAAGTGGGGGGGGAGATCTTATTCTACTTCTAGCAAAAATACATTTTCTTTTACTTTAATTATACTATCTTAAGGGCCCGCTATAACAAATTACCGAGGTTCAATACTGCTGTTTCGGTGGGGCGGCACTGGGGAAGGAGGGTTTGTTTCCGCGGGGCAGGTGGCGCTGGGGGGGGTTGTGTTTCGGCGGCGCTGGAGGGGTTGTTTCCGTGGGGTGGGCAGGTGGTGCTGGAGGGGGGTTGTGTTTCGGGGGGGGGCTGAGTGGCGCTGGGGGTGGGTTGGTGGTGCTCGGGGTTTTTTGGCCCTCAGCTGTTTTCTTTGGAGTAATATGGCCCTCACCGCTTTACGAGTTGTGCTGGCCTGCACTACTGGTTCCTCTCTCAGCTAATCTCCCACATTAAAGATTGGAGGAAAATATCTCAGGGCCAAATTCTGCTCTCAGTTATACCTGTGTAAGTCTAGAGTCATTGTTTTTAATTTATTCATTTATTTATTTAGAGACATATTGGCATTGACTAAATGGCACGGCCAAGTCTTTTACCGCCTCGGACTCCAAATGCTCTTATTACAACTAAAAAATTTCTTAAGCATCTTTCTTTTTCAGAAAAGTTACTTGTGTGCAGACGTCCATCTAGCCTTTAGAAAACTAATCAAATCACAATGTGTTCTAGCAGCATAAAATAAATCAGTGATAGTTGTAGTGATTAGTTAGTGTAAACTACCTCACAGTATGCTTTTCTGGAATCATACATTCACAGTTCATAGGAACTGCTCTAACAGAGCAGAAAAATGTTACTTCTGATAGTTCCTGCAGGCGCTTGGGCTAGAAGATTCCTGACAAGTCCACACAAAACAGGAACAGGTAGGACTAAATGTTGCAATTAAAGGCCCACTCCTGCACTGGGAGCTAGGTGGAGCCAAGTAGCCCCAAGGGTAGGTTGAGAAGGGATTTGCCCTGACACACAATCTCCCTTCAGCTTCCTGGTGTGCTAGCAGGTTGGGAAGGGGAATGTCACACGGAAGGAGCAATCCCCGTCTTCCTGTTTCTGCAGCCTAGAAAAATCAGGCCCATTCCCTGACTGGGGGCTTTGCATGTTCCCACAATGCAACTTATAAAATAACAATGATTCTTTTCATTACCTCAATAGATTATTATTTTTTAAAAAAAAATCACTGAATATTTTGGGGTAAGAAATAGTGTTCATTGATAACATTCCTTTCAGCTCCCGGGTTGGTAGTCTTACAAGTGAGGGATGAGGCCTCATTGACCTACATGCCATGCAAACGCACAGGAAAACAGGAACAGCTTCCTCTTGTGCACTCTCCAGCCTCAGCACCTTGGTGAGCTTGGGACAGGTTGCACCTCCTGCAGCCATTAAAGACTGCTTTAATTTCTGCTGAGGGCTGTAATGTCTGCTGTGGTTGCAGGGGGTTTAAAAGCCTGAGCACAAGAGTATAAGGGTGACATTTTAAAATACCTTCATCCACTTAAATTTCTATAAGAGTCCTTGCAAATTTGGTTCTAGTTTTCTTTCTGCTTATCTGGTTACATATTTGTTTGTCTCCACATTATTGATAAATAAATAAACCTGAAATGTGTGACAAATATAGGGTGATATTGAAACAAATGTATGTAGCAACTAATAGAAATTATAGGGGGAAATCAACTATGTTTAAAATTATCCATATTTAAAAGGAATCTGCTTTACAAAATAGCATGCTACATATTGTCTGAATGTTATGTTGACCTTTAATAGACAATGATGCTGGTGAATCTTGCTTTCTGCACCTACTATGTTGACTGGAAAATATGTAGAAATGCAAAATGAACTGTTCAGATTTGTTTTAGATTTGACATTACCTTCTGTATAACTTAAGAGTATAAATTGTGATGATCGTGAAATAGTAGCTGAATATAAAAAATAAAAGTGGGAAGACAGTTGCCAGCAGTTATTTCAGTTTAATTCAGTTTCAAAATGCTTATAAGAATGCAATCTCCATATCAGTTAGCACCTCACTTCCCATTGAGGGCACTGGAATTAGTCATTCTCAGGTCTTCACCCTTAGAATCTCACATATTTGAGAGCAGGTCTGGGCTAAGAAAAATCACCTGACTCAGGGTTTCAAATTTTGCAGTTCTAGTCTCCCACTCAGAATGAACAAGTACATTTGAGGTACCCCCTTTCTTCCATTAGCTTCGCCCCCCCTCCACTCCTCTGAAATATGTGGCAGGTATTGGAGGTATTTATGGCCAATCTCTCCTTCATGTTAATGGGAGTTCAAGAAGCCATAGCCATCTTTTTGAGTACCAGGTGAGTGTTGTTATGCTTTTATTTTTCAGGTCTAACACTGCTGATATTTTTCTTATTTTTTCCATCTTTTTTGAAAACTAATATGTTTATATTTTGTATTTTTTTATTCACTGTGACTATAAAATAGAATCCATGATTCCTTTAAAATAGGTAGATTGGGGATTTGTAGGTTCAAGGAGCATATATAGAGAGAGAGATGGGGGGGGAGGGGAAGTCAGGAATAGAACTGCAAAGAGCTGTTCACACCACAGATTCAAATTAAATTAAAGGGTGTTTTATAGACCTGTAGGTTAGGTTAGTTCTCATGCTATTGTGCTTGGAATGCATACAGGCAAACAAATACGTTATATATCTCCATGATGCTTTTGTGCATTATGGGGTAGGCTGCCTGTGATGGACAAATGTTTGTTGACACCACCCTGCCATTGTGCTTGAAGTCTACTGGAGGGTCTTTTCCATCCTGCTTCCACTGGGTCAAAGTCAGAGATGATTTTTTTTCGGGGAAATGGGTAGGCCTCAGGAACAGATGACTATACCACCTTAGACAAGGTTGGGTGACCATTTGAGAAAGTGGGACCTGTTTAGTTAGAACACCGATCTCTTAATTTGATTTGAATTTGTACCGTTAATTGTTTTCAATCGTTCAGAGATGCTTCATTAGAACGCCCAACTTCTTGTTAAGAATAACAGGGAAGGGCCATATTTCTATCCCATAGGTCAGAATACCGGTCAGTTACATGGCTAATACTGGTCATATATCCTCAGCTTTCTGGTGTTTGTCTGAGCAGCTTTGGATTTGGTATTGTACCAGTTGCCTTGATCATACTGCCACAGCTCACCAGTACGCAGCCTACCCACCTGCAATAAATGCTCCAGACAGGCTGGATCCAACATTATAGGAGTGGGTGGAGCTCACCCCCAAGTTCTCATGTCTTTCTGTGCGACTCAGGCATAGGGTCAGACAGAGTAGTGGCAAATGTGTTTGTCTTGGATCAACCTGATTCACAACCTATAAAATGATAAACCTTTACATGGTAAAATTTTCAAACACACCTAAGTGATGTAGAAGCATAAATCCCTTTTTCAAAAGTGACAAAGATATTTTCAAAGGTTTTTAGGTGCCTAAAGATGTAGATAGGTATCTAATGAGATTTTCCAGAGAACCTAAGCAGGCTAGTTGCTTATCATCCATTGAAATCACTAATTCCCATTTCAAAACCTTTGAAAAGTCAATGAGACTTAGGATCCCAAGTATCTAAGTCTATATCTACACTACGCTTATGTTGGCGTAACTTATGTTGCTCAGGGAGGTGTTTTTTCACACTCCATAGTGATATAAGTTTTGCCGACATAAGTGGTAGAGTAGATAGTCTTAGGGTACATCTACACTACAGCGGGGAGTCGATTTAAGATACGCAAATTCAGCTACGTGAATAGCATAGCTGAATTCGACGTATTGCAGCCGACTTACCCCGTTGTGAGGACGGCGGCAAAATCGACTTCTGCGGCTTTTTGTTGGCGGCGCTTACTACCACCTCCGCTGGTGGAGTTAGAGCGCCGATTCGGGGATCGATTGTCGCGTCCCGATGGGACTCGATAAATTGATCCCCGAGAGGTCGATTTCTACCCGCCGATTCAGGCGGGTAGTATAGACCAGACCTCAGTCTTAGCCTTAGCCTTAGCCTCCCTGGGAAATGGGATTTAGAGCTTTAACAATTATACATTTCCAGTGTCTTTCACAAAGAAAAAAAAAATCACCAAAGAGTTCAGTTATCAGAACGTCATAGTTTAAATGGTTTTTAAAGTGAAAAAGAATAACAGGTCCAAGAGACTTCAAGTCTCCAGGTTCATCCCATGTTTAGTATTAGAAAAGCATATTGTCAGAGGCCCTTCGTTCAAAAATGCCTCACAGACCTCAGTTTATTGGAAGGCATACTATCCTAAGTGAATATGTGAAGACCATGACATTCAGCAATGTCCTGAAGGTAAATGCCTAGTTCTGTACAGAAGGTGGATGGAAACAATGCTGCTCTAATGCATAGGTGCTAGAACTAGGGGTGCTGATGCACTCACTGGCTTGAAGTGGTTTCCATTATATATAGGATTTACAGTTGGTTCAATTGCTCTCAGCACCCCCACTATACAAATAGTTCCAGCACCCATGCTCTCATGCCTTGTGCACATATTTTGAACTCAGCATGGATGATAACATGACCTTAAATACGCTTTGACAAGAGTTATAGTAGCCAACAATAAGAGACTTAAACATTCAAAATAATAAATAGCTATGAAAATTGCTACAGCTCCTAAAATCATTTGACATTCAGTACAGATAGTGGCGTACAGAAAGAAAGATTGCTTTAACTTTAAACCCAATTTTTATTTTTTTATTCACTGTGACTATAAAATAGAATTCATGAGTCCTTTAAAATAGGTAAACTGGGGATTTGTAGGTTCAAGGAGCATATATAGAGAGAGAGATGGGCGGGGAGGGGAGTCAGGAATAGAACTGCAAAGAGCTGTTCACACCAGAGATTCAAAGTGTCTTAAAAAGCTCCCACAGATTTTCATGGAGAAACTCACAAACCTGGGTGGGAAGAGGTGTGTTATAGATGAGATGTGAGATGAATAGCAAGAGCTGTGGGGAGGCTTTGGAGCACCTGCTTCTCCCTTGCTTTAGATTATGCCAGTTCCAGCTTCCTTCACAAACATTAATTCATCCAATATGGATGCTTTAAAGAAAAATGACTACCTGGGCTGCAATTCTGTTATATGATTAATATTGCCTTTATTTTGAGAATACTCTGAGGCAAACCAACACAGTGACAATGTTGTGGCTGACAGAACCTTTCCCAGAATTCAAATGCAGACAAAAGAGTGGTGTCGGAAGGATAAAAATCCTGTTTCTAATTTGGGAATGACTATGTAAACTTGATGATGTAATTAGACCTGGTCAAAAAAAATTGGATTGAGGAGGCACAAAATATTAATAACAAGCCAAGTAATATGATCATTTGCCTCTCTAAAACCTCAGTGCTACTTTTTTGGCTTTTTATCCCCTCTTCCCTCCCCCCACACACACACTTTGTAGGGAACAGTCTCTGGCTTTTGATTACTTTTTGAGGTCTCTGGTGACATTTCCAAGGCTTTGGGAGCAGTTTTTGTCCTTTTTTCACTCTTCCTAGTTGGACTGTCTCTAAATGAGCCTCCTAATTCCAGAGGGAAATAATGGTAGGGGTGACCATCAATGGTAAACACGACAAGGGTTACACAGATGTACAGTGCTTTAACAGAGAAGTAGGAAGAAGAGAAAGAGGATTTTATATAAGTTATGGATATATTTTAGAGGCATTTTAACCCCAGAAAAAATATTAGTTATGGGAGACATATGCAAGGTTATTCTTAATAAGGGTCATGGACTTAAGTATGAGCTTGCATGTCTGACTGAACTGAAGCTTATTGCTCACGCACATTTGGTTGTTGTTGTTATTATTATTATTGTAAAGCAGCCCGAGAACTCACTCATGAGAAGGTGCTCATTGTGTCTGATGGCAGACATCCCTCAACATTCCTTTTTCATTTTCAGAGATTCCACTTTCATGGATAGATGAGGCAGGAAGGGGTGGAGGGTCAGAGCATGTGGATTGGATGCTGCCTGTGTTTTCATTGGCTCTATTAAGGGAGCTGCTGTATCTGAGAACAGGGATGTCAGGGTGTTGTACAGTAAAAACTCTGAGAATGACAATATCTTCTGTAGGGGAAGATTGATAAAATGGATTGCTAGGGTCAAGCAATTAAGGTAGGAACAGTGGTGGCTGCAGTAAGCAGTGACAAAGCAGCTGGTTGTGTAGTGGGGAACCACTATTTCCTCAAATTTACTATGAATAACATGATGTTAGGAAAACTACCATGACAGATTTACAACCCTTGTAGCTTTCATTGAACTTAAAGGGCTAAAAAGCCTAGTTTAAAAAACAAAGTTTGAATTAGGTGAAAGGAAGCTTGAATCGTTAATTAGGTTCTCTCACAACAAAGTGACAACAAATACAGAATTTGAACATATCTAATAATTGTAATCCTGCTTAGGAAAAACAACAACAACACTCTTCTTGGGTAGTTCTCACTGAGGATAACTATAAAACTTTAGATGTTTTTAGCTTGTGTCATTTTTCAGTTACACATAGATAAAAAGTTTAACCAGTGTTGAAAAAGTGAAATACCAACACTTTTGTAAAGTCCCAGAACAGAAAATGACCTATCTAATTAATTTCAAAATTAAGAAACTTTAAAATATCCCCATGGCAGACATTATAGGTTCCATCCTCAAAGACTACTCCTTTCCAGGTCTTCTGATCACACATGTAAATGAAGGCAGGTTCAACCGAGGAACAAGTTAGAGCAGTCTCAAGACTACACTAACTTATGCTAGCAGGAATGGCCCCTAATGCCTTTAGCACACCCTGAGGTATTCCTTTGTAGCACCTTACACAAGAACAGCGGAAAGGGGATTATGCAGGGTTGATGAACTGGCCGTAAATATGAAAAATATTACGTTTTATATATTATAAGTTTTATATATATATTATATATGGGGCTGAAGAAGGTAAAATCGGGCATGTAAATAAAAGCATCTTCCATCTTTAACTAAGGAATCACAACAGTCATAATATTTGTAGTCACATATTAGTCTAGGAAGTTAACTATTTGAAGGTTTTTATCATCTCAATTATTCTCTGACTGTATTTTCTGGTTTGGTTTCTATATTCTAAAGACTATAGAAGACTACTGAGTTAATTTTGTTCTATAAAAAAATAAATACAATTATGAAATAAATGCAGTACTAAAATTTATTCTTCTTTGAAGTTTCTATTTCAAATCTTGTTCAATGAATTTATGAATTAACTTTTGGCACTCTTAGTAAGTGAAGTTTTATTAGCTGACACATAAGCAAAGGGATAAAATAATAATAAACTACATAACTATTAGTATGGGCTCTCTGGATGAGTATAGAATATTGCCTTAATAGGATTTATAAATAAATGGAGATATCTCATCTCATCTCCTAGAACTGGAAGGGACCTTGAAAGGTCATTGAGTCATGTCAAGTCCAGCCCCCTGCCTTCACTAGCAGGACCAAGTACTGATTTTGCCCCAGACCCCTAAGTGGCCCCCTTAAGGACTGAACTCACAACCCTGGGTTTAGTAGGCAAATGCTCAAACCACTGAGCTATCCCTCCCCCCAGTCTATAGCTAGATAGTCATTTATCTATCTATATTCTCAGAAGGAAAAATAAACAAATAACCTTATAAATGGATGAAGACATACTTCACAATTTATTATAGAAACCATCCTTAAACCATTCATCACAGAAAGAGCCAGCTTCCCTCCAAGACACTACTAACTTACCCTAGAAACACTGCAACATAAGAACATAAGAATGGCCATACTGAGTCAGACCAAAAGTCCATCTAGCCCAGTATCCTGTCTTCCGACAATTGACAGTGCCAGGTGCCCCGGAGGGAACGAACAGAACAGGTACTCAGTGATCCATCCCCAGTTGCTCATTCCACAACCTACCCCAGAACATCATCCTGCCACCATGGATGTCACCTCCCTATACACCAACATCCCTCACCTCATGATGGAATCACCATCTGCTTCAAATACATACAAGATAATGCACAATGCTCAGAAATACACCCAAAACACAGCTTAACCATCTATAATGTCTTGCTAACACATACTCGGAACTTCCTGAAAAACTCTTCTTTTGACACCAAGAGTGATATTCTTATTTTTAAAACATTTGAGCAAAGTCAATTCACCACACTTTGAGTGACATTATGAACTTTTTGCAAACACAACTAAAAACGGCCTGGACTTTTTATGTGGCTAGCCTTACTCAGGAATAGTTTCCAGTTTAACTTGCGAGGGGAGTATGTAAAAAATGGTTACAAAGAAATTGAAAAGTCATTTTTGCTCAGTATGAAATTTCCACTAAATATATAATTATGGTATTTATAGGACTAACAAATAATATAAAAACATACATACTGGGACTGACTCTCTACTGAGCTAAGTTTCTGCTTGGTGCAGCAATAAGCCTATGTGTGGGAGGGGTTGTGAGGAAATTAGATAAGGCTCCTTGATTCTCATAGACTTTAAAGCCAGAAGACACTATCATGAACATCTAGTCTGACCTCCTGCACATCTCAGGCCACAGAACCTCATCTACCCACTCCTATAAAAGACCCTTTACAACCAGCTGAGTTACTAAAGTCCTCAAATCATGATGTAAAGACTTACATTTACAAAGAATGAACTATTTATTCTAGTTTAAATCAGCCAGTGACCTCTGCCCCATGCTGAAAAGGAAGGCAAAACCACACCAGAGTCTCTGCCAATCTAACCTGGGGAAAATTCCTTCCCAACCTCAAATATGGCAATCAGTTAGACCCTGACCATGTTGGCAAGACCCACCAGCCAGACACAAGGGAAATAATTCATTGCAGTAACTCAGAGCGCTCCCCATCTAGTGTCCCATCTCTGGCCATTGGAGATATTTGCTACTAGCAATTGCAAATGGGTCACATGCCATTATAAGCTATTTCACCATACCATCCCCTCCATAAACTTATAAGGCACAGTCTTGAAACTAGTTAGGTTTTTTGTTGTTGCAAAACTTCACTCCTCTGATCATTAGAAACCTTCGTCTAATTTCAAGCCTAAACTTGTTGATGGCCAGTTTATATCCATTTGTTTTTGTGCCAACATTGGGCTTTAACTTAAATAACTCCTCTCCCTCCCTGTTTTTATCCCACTGATGTATTTATGGAGAGCAATCATATCCCACCTCAGCCTTCACTTGCTTATGCTAAACAAACCAAGCTCCTTATGTCTCCTTTCATAAGGTAGGTTCTCTAGGTCTTTGTTCATCCTAGCAGCCCTTCTTTGCACCTGTTCTTTTTTAAATTCTTCTCTCTTAAACATGGGAGACCAGAATTGTACACAATGTTCCAGATGAGGTCTCACCAGTGCCTTATATAATGGTAATATAACACTTCCATTTCTCTACTGGAAATACCTCTCCTGATGCATACTAGGATTGCATTAGACTTTTTCATGGCCATATTACGGGGGGCAGATCTGCCTAGCCCCTGTCACTTGGGGCTGCTCTACCCTGCACTAGACAGCAAATTCCCCCACAGATTGTCTGACAGATGAGGATAGCTGGAGCACAGTGTGATCAGGCAACACCTCCTCCCTACCCTTCACAACTCCCTACATGTCTTTTGCCACCCCTTTCATGCCCTTCACACCATGGACTGGGACAGAAAGGTGTAGGAGCCACCTAAACTAGCTGTATACTTGTTTGCATCACCAAGTAGTCTTTATAGACATGTGGTTTTGTGTTGATATGTCACCAGAATTGTATACATTGTATGGAAATAAACAGTGAAATCAATAGAGCAGGTTTAATACAAAATTTTATGTTACTGCATTTATGGGATACTATGAGAACTTTGCATTTCCTAATTTATGAATGTAATAAAAATTGTAGGAATCATGTTGTATTTAGCACAAGTTTGGTATTTCTACCAGAGCCATGGGCAGAAAGACTTTGTTCTGATGAATAAAAAGAAAATATTGAAGTGCCTAATTTTATTTATTTTCAGTGGAATTTACTCCAGTATCTTATGTTAAGGATTTAATAGCTCTGTGAGTTGGGAGAGCCTGAAACAAGAATAATGCTTTCCAGCGTTAGTCAAGGATTATTTTACACAAGTGAAGTCCAAAATACATGTATGCATGCATCTATACAATGTCATACTGCATCCTTTATTTTTTATACATCTAATCCAGGGGTTCCCAAACTTGGTTTGCGGCTTGTTCAGGGTAAGCCCCTGGCGGGCTGCGAGATGCTTTGTTTACCTGAGTGTCTACAGGTACGGCTGCTTGCAGCTCCCAGTGGCCACGGTTCACCGTTCCCAGCCAATGGGAGCTGCGGGAAGTGGTGGCCTGGCCCGCGTTGTTTCCCTCAACTCCTATTGACCGGAAACGGCAAACCACGGCCACTGGGAGCTGCGAGCGGCCGTACCTATGGACGCTCAGGTAAACAAAGCATCTCGCGGCCCACCAGGGGATTACCCTGAACAAGCCACGAACCAGGTTTGGGAGCCCCATATCTAATCCAATCTTCACTAAATCAGAGTCTTTCAGTATACTTCATTGGTTTGAATGGGCCAAATTGTGATTTCCTTACTCTTTTGAGTAGACTAATTGACAACAATTGGACTATGGGCATGAGTAAGAAAATCACAATTTATCTCTGTGCAATTATGGATCTTCCACTATGAAGGGGCATTTACAGTAGCCTTTCACTTTCTGGAAGAACTTCTTTTCTTCATAGGACTATAGTAATTATGGAGGTTATCTTTTGTGCCAAATAAAATAAGTGACCTGGACCATCTATTATATTTCATTCCCTTCTTGAAGGCTATGGAACAGAAGACCAGCTATATTACAGGTTAAAAGGTGATTCACAGCAATTTTAGTTCCTTCCCTAAACAATGTAGCCTGTGACATGCCTGTTAATAACATTTAGCATTTAATATACTAGTACAGTGTACCATACATTGCACAGTCATGTTCCAGACCAAAGGTATCTTTACTTTTTGGTCAGGAAGTTTTATCACTGTTTCCTATTCTTTCCAATGGGACTACACTCAGAGCGTCTGGCTCTCATTCATCTATTGAATAAAGGCATGCTTCACATTTAAGGATAATGAAAAAACTACCAAATCTCAATTTCTAAAATTATACATAGTTTATTATTCTGATTAAAAATCAAACATTCATAAATGGACAACCAGCTAAATGGTCTATGCACCAGGGGTCAAATTCATCCATCCAGTAAACTGGAAGAACTCCCACTGAAGTCAAAGAGAAATTTTTTTGTTTAATCAAGGTCCTCTATTTGGAATGTCTAGATACTTTGGAAATGCAAATGGGCCTAAACCAAAACCCCAAACCCAAACACCTTTGAACTTTGGAAAACTTCATTTCTAGATCCAAACTTTGTACCTTAGGGACATCTTTTCCACAACTTCAGGTACTGCCAGGATTGACTTAAACTTTCATCCTTGCAATGGAGATATATTGAGTATCAACAGAATTCCTCAAAGCGCACTGTATGTGTTATAGGACATTATCCTGTTACCATTGACTTCAGTAGAAGCAGGAATGTACCCATCAAAATGCAGACCTTTGAAAAATGGTTGAGTGATCCAACTGGAAACAACTATCTTGGGGAGTTAGACTACAAAAGAATATAAGCATTCAAGAAGGTTTACACATTGAATCTAGGTCATGCAGGAAAGAAGAGGGAATTCAGTTACTATCCAGGGAGTAGATTTATTTGACCTAACCTGAACTTGGGCAAAGTTTTGAGTTCAGGTCAGGAAATGTGCATACAGTTTTGAAAATTAGAAACTTCTGACACCTTTGCCTTTCTCCTAAACTGAATGTGAAACATAACTAATGAATTAATGAAACAGGATACATTTCTAATGGAAAAGCATAGGTTAGATGTATTAAAGTGGAAGTGATATGCACATCTTAAACAAATAAAAGTGGAGACTAAAACGAGCTAGTCTTTTTCGAAAGAAATAAAAAAACCCTACTTTATTAAAGATTACCTTTTCTGATGACTGCCAAGGTCTGGCAGAGTTGATCTGCAGCAGTGGCAGTGCTGCAATAATTCATTTTTCATCTCTCTTTTGAAATAACACGATATAATTTTTAAAATTAAAAGGATAATTTAAATGTTCAAAGTCCTGGGTGAGTGCTTTGGAAATCTGTGTTTTGCTGTCATAAGTTATGTGTGCAGGGGAGAGGGAAACATAGAGCTATCTTTTGCTCACATTCACACACAAATGAATGCTGCAGATGCAAACTTAAAAAGTTCATGCCCCCTTCAAAGATGACAACATTAGTGCAAACTCAGTATCTTTACAGTTTGCACCTGCAGCATTGACATGGGGGAGTTACAGCGTAACATTTTTGGTAATGCAATGCTATTCATGCCCCCTTTGTGTGGCAGTGTCACATGCCCTAACTTGGAACACGATATATTAATAAAATATATTCTTTGACTGGGCTGCCCCGCAACAGAAAGGGACTGGACATGATGACCCAGGAGTCTCTTCCTGTTTTGTGTCCCTATGTTCTTCTCATTTCATTTCATCTCCCAGGAATCCAATGGTCTTCTTTGCCTTCACCTTGTTCCATTAATTAGGGTTGGCAGCTTCGATTGTTCTTGTCAAGAGCATCTCCCAAACTAACTTCATGTCCTTGTTTGGAGGTCATGTCCTCCTACCGTGCGGTCTCTGTCTCATGGCTACTAGTTCAGGTACTCTCTGGCCAATATATCCCATGTTTCATCATCTCACATAATCCAGCCACCTCAGTCAATATTCCCTTAGCTTTTCTGTGATGCTCTTTAGTCTACTTAGCATATTCTTATCTCAGAGAATTCCTGTCAATGCCCTTCATTTATGCCAAGCAATTTCATGTGGCTCCTAAGACCTGTATCCACATTCTCATCATGGCTCAACACTGAACCAAGGTATTTAAATTTGTGCATAGACTAATTCTATATCATCTAGTTTTATCGGCTTCTCATTGTCCCTCTCAGTAACATATCTCATGTATTCTGTCATTGTCAGCTGATTTCAAGATCCTTTTCCAGTTTGTATTCATCTTCATGGCTCAACATAATATCATCACCAAAAAGCATGCTGCATGGAGCCTCTTCCCTAATCTCCTGCATTAAGGGGTCCATTACAATCACACGTCGGAATAGGCATAAGGCTGATCCTTGTTGTAGGCCTACACTCACAGTGAATGAATAATTGTAGCCACAGTGCTTCTCATTACTGCTGTCCTATCCTTGTACGTGTCCATGATAGCTTGAACACATGGCTCCAGTAGATTGCACAGCAGCAGGCCACACCATAACAATTCTTTTGGAACTCTGTCATAAGCTTTCTCTAAATCACCAAACCCCAAGTACAATTCCTTGTGTTTCTCCCTGTACTACTTCTGCAATATTTGCGCTACAAACACCGCATTCATTATTTAGCTTCCTGGCATAAGCCTGAATTATTGTCACTTACTTTATGATCCAGCTTCTCCCAAAGTCTTTTCATGATAATTCTTTCCAGCCATTTCATCGTCTGACTCATTAACTTGATGGAACAGTAATTAGTAAATTCTTACACATTCCTTTATGCTTGAAGATAGGTACCAATGTCCTCTTCCTCCACACATTGGGCATCCAATTTTATGTAATGGAATTCACATGGCAGGGCAGGAAGATTTTTAAAGAAGCAGGACTATACATTGTCCAGTATTGCCAGAGTCTGTGATCCAGCAACCAGGTGAGTGCCAAATGGGATTCAATAAAGTTGCATTGGTATCCTTCATTCAGAACCCTTGCTTTTGAGTGTTTTATCATTGGATCATTTAGTAATTTGTTTTTATTTTAGATCTAGAAATTTCTTTTATTGTTATTACTAGACTAAAAACAAGGCTTTCTTTAGGAAACTACATATTTGCTCTAGAAAGAAAGAAAATTAGTAATAAAAATAAGTTTTTGTGCAAATGCATTCAATTTAAGGCAAGTGAAACTGGTGAATTCATCATAGTGATAAATGTGCGGTAACTTAAGTCTTCAATATATGGGCATTGCTATTGAGTGGAGCAGTTGAAGTAGTAATATAAAGACAGACTTAACATGAATGATTACTATAAACTAGAAGGACAAAGTATGACATATGAAAGTAAAATACTGTTTAGTATGGGAATCATTTTAATTATTCACATAACAGATTCACTCTTCAGTTTGTCTATCTTCACAATTTGTTTTGCATTGCACTGATATCATGTTGCATTTGCTTGCATTGCAAAACCAATCACAGCTGCATTGACATTGTTTTGCCTTTTCTCAGATCATAAAGTCATTTCTATAGACTTGCACTGACAGTGATTTCTTTTTTCTTTACGTTGCAATGTCATTTTCTATAGACTTCTATTGACAACATTTGCCTCACAACATAATGTAGTATCATCACCATGGGCTTACATGCAACATTCGGTCTTTTCTTCACCTTGTAACAGAAAGGCCAGAATTGCATTCACTATTTTTTTTGCTCCATATCTTAGACTTGTTACCGCAGTCTCTTGATGCCCACTCCTGTAGATTTGCTCTGTGTACAGAACTCACAATGACTCCAATTTCCTGAGGAAGTCATAATGAAATATTGGAAAAGTATTATTTCAAAAATTGTTATGAAAAATTGTTGCTGTGCATGTCTAATAGTTGCAATGGCCATGAAATTTAAGTTGGAAAGTTGTGTGTTTGTTGAAGAAGTTAGTAGGGTCAAGTCAAAAGCTTCATTCACATTCAGGGCTACAAAGCAGGGGTTCTGGAACCATTTTTAGTGGGGGGTGCTGAGAGCCATTGAACTAAACTGTAAACCCTGTATATGATGTGCACTGCTAGCTCAAGCACCTATACTACAAGGGCTAGATCTTGCAAACATTTATGCACATGTGTAACTTTAAGAACTGTGAGTATTCTCATTGACTTCAGTGGGTGACTTCTGTACATATGTGTTTGCAGGATTGGGGCTTGAGAGTCAGATTTCAATGGAAGTATTCCAATGCTGGGACGTAGGAGTCAAATTGCAATGGAAGTAACCTGCTTAGGTGCTTCTGAAAATCACACTAAGTGCTATCTGCATCTTTAACCACCTTTGAAAATCTGTTCATAAGTGCCCCGTTCAAATAAGATGCATCAGAGAATGAGCATATACCTAGTAGCTGATTTTACAAGAAAAGTAACAATAAATTATAATCAGGATAAGGTTTCAATCAGGCTTGCCAATCAGGAGTCACCACTGAATGAGGGTGTGTTAAGGGGGTTTCTGTAGGTATCAGTACAGGGCCAATGAGATTCAACATTTTCACCCATGATCTGAAAATAAATATAAAATCACTGCTGATGAAATTTGTGCATGATGCAAAGATTGGTGGAATGGCAAATGATGAGAACAGGACAATCATATAGAGCAATGAGGATCACTTGCCAAGTTGGGCCCATTCAATTAAAATACTTTTTTAGTACAAATGCAAAGTTACAATCCAGGAACAAGGAATGCAGGGCATACCTACAGAATGAGGACTGTATCCTGAAAAGCAGTGACTCTGAAAAGGATTTAGGGGTTATAGTGCACAACCAACTGAACATGAACTCCCAGTGAGATGCTGTGTCAAAAATGGGCTAATGTGATGCTTGGAGGTAGAAACAGTGGAGCAGAGAGGTGATTTTACTTTTAAACGTTTTCTGGATTAGGGCCTTATAATCCTTAATGTGAATGAAGCCTTTGATTTTACCCCCCTGCTTCCTACCATGAGCACACTGAACTTTCCAAAGATTGACATGGCTTTGGTGAGATCAATACTGTGCCCAGTTCTGCAGTCCTCATTTTAAAATAGATGTTGAAAAATTAAAGAGGGTGCAGGAAAGAGCCAAAAAAAAAAAAAAGATTCAAGGGCTGGAGAAAATGCCTTCCAATGAGAGATGTAAAGAGCTCAATGTATTTATATTATCGGAAATAAGTTTGAGAGGTGACTTGGTCATAATGCCTAAGTACCTCATGGGGAGAAAATATCAGGTACTAAAGGGCTCTCCAGTCCCACAGAGGAAGGCATAACAAGAATTAATGGCTGGAAGCTGAAGCCAGACAAATTCAATTTAGAAATTAGGCCTATTTTTTTAACAGTGAGAGTGATTAACCATTGGAACAAATTACCACGAGAAGTGCTGCATTCTCCATCTCTTGATAGCTTCAGGTAAAGACTGGATTTCTTTCTGGGAGAGATACTTTAGTCAAACAAGCGTTGGGGCTCAATACAGGGGTAAATGGGTGAAATTTAATGGTCTGTGATATACACGAGGTCAGATAGATGATTTAATACTCCCTTCTGGTCTTAATCTGTATGAATGTATAAAATCAGTCCAATCTTGGAAGTTGCTGAGAATCTCCTACAAGATACTGGGGACTTTCAACTCTCACTGATTTTATAAAATTATTTTTATTTAGTAGACCAATACAGGACTGCCACAACTTTTAAACAGGCACTAGAAATATAATGTCTTGTAATTATACTATGAGATTTCTGTCCATGTTTTTGTTTTCTAACATCCAATAAAATCATATCATTTCAATTTTACTAATAATCAAAAATCAAAAACAGATTTACTTGGGAATGGAAGTCTACCTCATGTTGAATAAGGGATCAATAATTAGGATTAATCATTCTTATTGATCACAGGCTGCTCTCTTTCATTACAATAATAAACCTAAATGATGTTGCAACATTAAGGGGACGACAGTCTGTTCTGCTCCAGCTGCTTTGCCCTGCTCCAGCTGCCACAGAAACCAGAACTGCGGCTTGCTCGTTTTCAACCCCAGCATCAGGGCTGTTCCTGGAGGAGAACTAGTACATATGCTTGTGTCCTCCCATGTGTTGGTATAATCCTTAGTGGAACAGGGACCAAATCCTATCTGGGTCCTTTGGGTACTATTGCAATACAAGTAAATAATGTTATATAAAGGAGCAAGAGAGTGTGCTCCTCTGTATTTCCTTTAATAAACTGCATTTCCTTCCAACAAGCAAATGTTTGCAACATTTAGGTTAAAACAAGAGCCTTGCTTTTCTTAACCACAAACAGGCTCAGTGTGTGCACGCATGATCAAAAAAAGCTTGGTGGAGCACTGAGATAATGCACTTACTTTTCACTTCTGTAGATCTGAGTTCAAACATGGTTTAGATCACAAGTGAAATGAGCTCAGCCATCTCCATCTCATTTCAGTGAACATTTGGGTACATCAGAAGAATAATTACTCGGTTCAGTGTGATGTGTGGTCTCAGCTCGGGAGGGGCCCATTAGCAAAATAAGAGGGGCATTCCAGATCAGCACTGACGTATATTGGCAGAGATGTGTGAAGAAGCTAGCTCCCGGGCTTTCTAAATCCTTTTTTTTTTTTTTTAAGTGATAAACAATAAGAACTGGAAGCAAAAGTAAAGAAAGAGCTTTGACCTTGAAATTCAAATCACACTGTAATAATGCAGAATCTATGCTGAAAGTATGTAAAGGCTGCGAAGTCTATAAAAGGATACTCACATACTCTTGGTACATTATAGAAAAAGAAAAATATGGTAAGACATAAATATCATTATTTCTTCCTATACCCTTAAGAATTTAGGTCCACAAAGAAACAGCTCAAACCTCTTTTTTTTTCTGAGTTTGATAAGGGCTTCTTTAAATATTTAAATTTGGGAAAGCCACTTCTTTTCTTCCTTAGGCTGATGAAAGAGGAACTTTCCTTTAGTCTTTTTAAAACATGAAAGAGGCAAGATCTCCATCATCAGATACCTCCTCCCTTTCCTGTAAGAATGGTTCTTTGAAATCTTCAAACAGGAAAATACTTTTCTTTATAGTCTCCTGATCCTGCACAAAATGGTGAGCCACATATGGTGCTTTAAACCCATAGGATGTTTTTGGAGGTGGGGGAGTCCTTGCACATTCAAACTGTATTGAGATGATTAACATTCCATTTTTACAACGTATTTATTTAGCTAGATTTTAAAAAAAATCTTAACAATATGCCACTCTATATACTCTAGGCACAAGTACAATAAAACAATAATGCATTTTATAAAGAAAATAAGACAAACCAATGTAAAGTTAGACTGAAGCTCAAATAATAAAACCATTAGGCCTTATCAATGCATGCACCAAAGACTCATATATATCTTCCTAAAATTTACCCTTTTCTGATAAACCTTGGCAAAGATAGTTGTGCATAATTATTTGAATAAATAAAATACATTCATTCATGATAGGCACCTATACAAGGCTTTCAGCATCTCTGCCGTGAATTGCAGCAGCAAATGAAATTAAACAGCCAGCAGAAAGGAAAACTCTCCTCACCAGATCCATCTCCCCACAAAACCCATCCTTACCAGCAACCAGTGAAAACAGAATTGCATTGTAGCATGCCCTTTACATCCACAGACATGGGCTATTTCAAAGCGGGGGGAGGGGGGGGGGCAAGCTTGTGCTGCATCTGAGGTTTCTCTGCCACAAGTCCCATCCCTTTTAAATTCAGCTCATCGCTTCCACTGTTTGTAACTCTTGTAATTGTTTGTAACTGTTCAGTGTGGCAAGAAGAGGGAGGTGAACTCCCATGTAGCTAGATTCCAGCCAATTTAGGCCTCATGGACCTCAAACTAGGGCTTTAATCAGACTCAAGTAGTGCCTGAGCCTTATATTGGTGCTCCACATAGAGGTTAATTTCCCTTTCTATTCCCAACCCCTCCCCCCATGAATTAAAATGCAGTTTTAAGCACCCTGAAAAATACTCAAACATTCTCAAAAGAAACTGTCCTGTGCACACATAAGGATTGTTGATCTGCTTCCTCTCTGCAAACCCTTATTGAACTTTTCAAAAGTGTTCCATCCTAAGAACCACTTACATATAATATATGCAATACTTGGTAGTTGAACTCTGCTCTGATATTTATCTTCATGCCTATCTTTTCTCAGGAGCATAATAGAAATAATTCATCATGTAGTACACACACACACACACACACACACACACACACACACACACACACACACTCTCTCTCTCTCTCTCTCTGTAAGGGCAGATATGGCTAAAAACATAAGGAAGGGGATAAATGTATTCAGCTTAATTTCAGGGCGTAACTGGGGTCCGCTAAGGCTATTCTCCCTTCTCAGACAATTATACTTCTCTGAACCATTTGATTGCCTAGTTGATTGCTTATTAACCTGTTTTCTTATAATACATAGTTAATTAATAAACATCTGCAGTCATCACTCACCATATTCACTAAACAGTGCCTCAAGTGGCATATATTGGCTTAGCTCCATTGAAGTCACTGCAGCTATGCCAGTTTACACCAGGTGAGGAGCTGAACCTCTGTGCCTGAATCTTATTCCCAGTAATATCCAGGCAACATGGCTGAATAACTGATTGTAGTTAAATTTGATCTTGTTTGGAGGCAGATATAAGGATCTCCTGGGTGTTGGCTGGCTACCCAGGGGAGATAGGTAGCATCTGTAATGTCACAAATTGATTCCAAGTGCAAAAATGTACAGTCCAAGTGGCACTCATGCAATACCTTTATTGAAGACAATGTACAAATAACGTGATCTAGCCCTAATTTTTTGATGTGCACTATCTAATCATTTAACCAAAAAAGATATTAAATATATGAATGTTGAATAGATTAAGGTGTGGTTTTGAAATACTGAAGGTTAAAGCAGTTCAGAAATATTGTACATTAAGACCATCTGAATAATTGAAGTTAAATTGCAAGTGAATAAATAAATCTATTGCAATTGCCCTGAGGAGACACAAACCCTTCTTTTAATTACTTTAAAAGCATTTACAGTACCCAAAGATTTTCAGATCAACAGCATTTATGTTTTCCTAGTTAGTTAATAAACACATTGAAAAAGTGAAAGCTTTCATTATGGTTTTCAATACATATATGAGGTTACTTAATGAAGCTTCCACAGAGGCTCTAATCTTACCAGACTTTCTGTAATAGAGTTGCATTATCCTCAGGGTAACTACCTTCAGATGCTCAATTGCATGAAGGGAAAGTAGAATGAAATATAATGGTTTAACTTGCTTATCCTTCTGGCTGACAACATAAAAGACAATCATTATTAGGAAACTGGAGCTCTTCAGCTTGTAAATTCTGATGCTGATCTCCACTATTATTCACTAATGGAAAACTACATCATGTGAATATAACGTACTATGTAATTTACATTTTTTTTAATTAACAGAAAACATTTTTCCAAATAGATCAAGATGTTGAAGGTCACGTAGGACAAGTTTTTCAATCCTCTGGGGTAAAATACTGACACCATCGAAGTCAATGGCAAAACTTTATAAGGACCAACATTTTACCCTTGTTTGAATTCAAACTATTACATGAAGCACACTAAACACAGCTAAGGAAATATTGATAAGTTTCTAAATGGGAATGTGCTTGTGATCAGTCTAATTATAAACAAAGAAAATGATAATTAATTTATTAATTATTATTATTATTTATTATTTCCAGAGTGTCCAAAAGCTTGAGTCATGGATGAGGACCCCATTGTACTAAATAATATACAAATAGAACAAAAAGACAATCCTTGCCCCAAAGAGCTTAGTTTATAGTTACAAGTTATAAGTTACATAGTACGTTGTATGTACATACACATGTAATGAACATACATTTCCCATTCTCATAACTGTAAGAATGAAAAACTCTTACTTAAACAGACATGCGGGGGGTGAGGTAATATCTTGTATTGGATGAACTTCTGTGGGTGAGCTACACAGAGCTCTTCTTCAGGACCTGAAGAGGTGTTGAAGCAGTGAAGGGGCATCTTCAGTACCTGAAGAAGAGCTGTGTGTAGCTCGAGAGTTTGTCTCTTTCACCAACAGAAGTTGGTCCAATAAAAGATATACTTCACCCACCCTTGTCTCTCTCATATCCTGAGACCAACATGGCCACAAAAACACTACAAACATCTAAATCAAAGATTTGTTTTTAGTACTGCAATTTCTTAAAAAAAAAAATCAGCCATTAAACAAAATTCAAGGTAATGCAAGTGGAAAAATATTAATACATACTTCCGAAAAACACTGGATCACTTCTATCTAAATGACATGATCTTAACAACTAATGGGGGACTTCAGTCACTCTGACATCTGCTGGGAGAGCCATACAGCAATGCACAGACAATCCAGGAAGTTTTTGGAGCGTGTTGGGGACAGCTTCCTGGTACAAGTGTTTGAGGAACCAACTAGGGGCCGTGCTGCTCTTGACCTGCTGCTTACAAACAGAGAAGAATTGGTAGGTGAAGTAGAAGTGGGTGGCAACCTAGGCAGCAGTGACCATGAGATGGTTGAGTTCAGGATCCTGACAAAAGGAAGAAAGGAGAGTAGCAAAATATGGACCCTGGACTTCAGAAAAGCAGTCTTAGACTCCCTTAGGGAACAGATGGGCAGGATCCCTTGGGAGGCTAATATGAGGGGGAAAGGAGTCCAGGAGAGCTGGCTGTATTTTAAAGAAGCCTTATTGAGGGTGCAAGAACAAACGATCCCAACGTGCAGAAAGAATATCAAATATGGCAAGCGACCAGCTTGGCTTAACAATGAAATCTTCGGTGAGCTTAAACTCAAAAAAGAAGTTTACAAGAAGTGGAAATGTGGACAGATGACTAGGCAGGAGTATAAAAATATTGCTAGAGCATGCAGGAGTGTAATCAGGAAGGCAAAAGAACAATTGGAGCTGCAGATAGCAAGGGTGTGGAGAGTAACAAGAAGGGTTTATACAGGTATGTTAGCAACAAGAAGAAGGTCAGGGAAAGTGTGGGACCCTTACTGAATGGGGGAGGCAACATAGTGACAGATGATGTGGAAAAAGCTGAAGTACTCAATGCTTTTTTTGCCTCAGTCTTCACAGACAAGGTCAGCTCTCAGGCTGCTGCACTGGGCAACAAAGTATGAGGAGGAGGTTAGCAGCCCTCAGTGGTGAAAGAACAGTTAAGGATTATTTAGAAAAGCTGGACATGCACAAGTCCATGGGACCAGCTCTCATGCATCCAAGGATGCTGCGGGAATTGGCTGATGTGATTGCAGAGCCATTGGCCATTATCTCTGAAAATTCATGGCAATTGGGAGAGGTCCCGGATGATTGGAAAAAGGCAAATATAGTACCCATATTTTAAAAAGGGAAGAAAGAGAACCCAGGGAACTACAGACCTGTCAGCCTCACTTCAGTCCCTGGCAAAATCATGGACCAGGTCCACAAGGAATCCATTTTGAAGCACTTGGAGGAGAGGAAGGTGATCAGGAACAGTCAACATTAATTCACCAAAGGCAAGTCATGCCTGACCAACCTGATTGCCTTCTATGATGAGATAATTGGCTCTGTGGATATGGGGAAAGCGGTGGATGAGACTTTAGCAAAGCTTTTGATATGGTCTCCCTCAGTAATCTTGCCAGAAAGTTAAAAAATTATGGATTGGATGAATGGACTATAAGGTGGATAGAAAGCTGGCTAGATTGCTGGGCTCAATGGTTAATGGTCAACTGCTTGATGTCTAATTGCCAGCCGGTATCAAGCGGAATGCCCCAGGATTCAGTCTTGGGGCCAGTTTTGTTCAACATTTTTATTCATGACCTGGATGATGGGATTAATTGCACTCTTAGCAAGTTCACAGATGACACTAAGCTGGGGGGAGAGGTAGGTACACTGGAGAGTAGGGATAGGGTCCAGAATGACCTAGACAAATTGAGGGATTGGGCCAAAAGAAATCTGATGAGGTTCAACAAGGACAAGGGCAGAGTTCTGCACTTAGGACGGAAGAATCCCATGCACTGCTATAGGCTGGGGACCACCTGGCTAAGCAGCAGTTCTGCAGAAAAGGACCTGGGGATTACAGTGGATGAGAAGCTGGATATGAGTCAGCAGTGTGCCCTTGTAGCCAAGAAGAGCAATGGCATATTGGGCTGTATTAGTAGGAGCAATGCCAGCAGATTGAGAGAAGTGATTATTCCCCTTTATATGGCACTGGTGAGGCCACATCTGGAGTATTGTGTCCAGTTTTGGGCTCCCCCACTACAGAAGGGATGTGGACAAATTGGAGAGAGTCCAGTGGAGGGCAACAAAAACAATCAGGGGGCCGGGGCACATGACTTATAAGGAGAGGCTGAGGGAACTGGGGTTATTTAGTCTGCAGAAGAGAAGAGTGAGGGGGGATTTGATAGCTGCCTTCAACTACCTGAAGGGGGGGTTCCAAAGAGGATGGAGCTAGGCTGTTCTCAGTAGTGGCAGATGACAGAACAAGAAGGAATGGTCTCAAGTTGCAGTGGGGGAGGTCTAGGTTGGATATTAGGAAACACTATTTCACTAGGAGGGTGGTGAAGCACTGGAATGGGTTACCTAGGGAGGTGGTGGAATCTCCATCCTTAGATGTTTCTAAGGCCAGGCTTGACAAAGCCCTGGCTGGGATGATTTAGTTGGTGTTGGTCCTGCTTTGAGCAGGGGGTTGGACTAGATGATCTCCTGAGGTCTCTTCCAACCCTAATCTTCTATGATTCTATGATTCTAACTAAAAAAAGAAGAACAGGAGTACTTGTGCATCCGAAGAAGTGGGCTGTAGTCCACGAAAGCTTATGCTCTAATAAATTTGTTAGTCTCTAAGGTGCCACAAGTACTCCTGTTCTTCTTTTTTTAGTTAGAATCATAGAATCATAGAAGATTAGGGTTGGAAGAGACCTCAGGAGATCATCTAGTCCAACCCCCTGCTCAAAGCAGGACCAACACCAACTAAATCATCCCAGCCAGGGCTTTGTCAAGCCTGGCCTTAGAAACATCTAAGGATGGAGATTCCACCACCTCCCTAGGTAACCCATTCCAGTGCTTCACCACCCTCCTAGTGAAATAGTGTTTCCTAATATCCAACCTAGACCTCCCCCACTGCAACTTGAGACCATTCCTTCTTGTTCTGTCATCTGCCACTACTGAGAACAGCCTAGCTCCATCCTCTTTGGAACCCCNAGAACAGGAGTACTTGTGGCACCTTAGAGACTAACAAATTTATTAGAGCATAAGCTTTCGTGGACTACAGCCCACTTAGTCCACGAAAGCTTATGCTCTAATAAATTTGTTAGTCTCTAAGGTGCCACAAGTACTCCTGTTCTTTTTGCGGATACAGACCAACACGGCTGCTACTCTGAAACCTATTACTCCAGAGAAGCTCGTGATTGACATATTCAAAGTGACGACACATTCCACAGAGGCACTACATTATCCTCCTCCATCTCTCTCCTTAAAAAAACTCTCCTCCTCTACGAAGCCCCTCACACACCTGACAGTACAATGTGATCACTGCTTATTCAATGTAAAGTTTACTCATACTTATCTTGTGCTCCCCCCAATCCGCCAATCTGTCTGTTGCGTCCAATGTTGTGTCATCTTATACTTCAAACAAAGCTGTTTGGGACAGGAATCAAATGTTGTTAGATTTGCACAGTGCCTCACACAATGGGATCCCAGTCTCCAATTGGGACTTACTGCAGTCTAGATAAATTATAAATGTCATCAACAAATTCTTGGTCCCATATGAATACCTGGCTACAGTCCCTTGAAGATCATTGTATTTAGGATTTGGCTGAATAGATTTAGTCGTCCCTTTCAAAGTTTATCCTTTCCACAAAAAGTGTGAAATCCAGTTTAACTGTGAAAAGTCAGACTAAACTGGCTTTGTGTTGGTGACCTATTCACAATCTGGATAAAAAAGTACCTATGCAGCTGATCCATGGCTGTACCACCAACAGTGGACTTCTATGCCCTCTCCCCCAAGTGAGTTTGTGATGAAAAAAATAATGTTGTGCAGTCTTAATCATACATGTATTACTATGTGCATAAGCACAAGTTTCTCCATTGGTATAGAAGTTCCCTAAACTTGTCTGTTGTTCAAAATCATCATTACTTCAGATATTGGAGAGACTCCTTTAGATCAAACAATAGATACCTCTGCTTTTGGTTTTATCCCTGCATGTGTGTGGTTTAGATGCAGACATAGTGTCCTTACAACTCTCTCACCTGTCTCAAGTGTTCATTGCTGAAGTTCCCTGCATAGTTTAATAGGCACACAGAGTGGCAAGTCTGTCAGAATGAGCCAGGGTGGTGCCATAGTTGTGACATTCACCTCCAGCTGCTTACACTGACCGGAGGCCACCAAACATCTTTCACTGTACTCACAACTTGAATCTGAGTTAAACTGAAGTGAAAAGATAATGGATTAAACTAATCTATTCTTGGGATAGTCCCTTGAAAATAGCTGTCATTTTAGTAGCCTCAATCATTAATCAGACACTCTGAGTGGGTGAGTGGTAAGGATATGACTTATTTTTGGCTTTGTTTTTTATGACTATGAGTTGGATTCAATCTGCACAGCAAATAGCCAATGGATTTAAAGTTCCTTCACTTACAATCCTTGTCTTTTCAGCAGGATTCAAAGAATTACCATTATCACCAAAATAAATGAAACTTGGTATAAAAGAGATCAGGTCTTTTCCCAGATCAGTAATGCTCAGGAGCCAGTATTTACTGAACACAAATCAATTCAAAACAATATTTTAAAAATCTCTTTTCATTTATACTTTTGTTAATTTATTGCAAACATTTTACCTTTAGGAGTAATAAAATGACAAGTTAAAATAACATGAATGTTACAATACTATTTGAGTGTTATATTGTTGAAAAACAATGATTTCTGATATAGCACACATTTAATATCCATGACATTTAGTAATAATTCTTATTTTCCTCAGACCTATTCAGCTGATTACCTAATTCCATCAGTAGGTGAGACAAGGGAGGGCACTGGCCCCAATGTCCAATAATAGCAGGATAGTTTTAGATTTACTTCTATCATTAATATTATTCATATAGTGCTAGTGCCAAGAATCCCCAGTTAGGGGCCTATTGTGCTAGGTTCTATACAATTATGATTATCCATTCTATCATTGATGGACCTGAGAAGCTACTGTACAGATGATGAATTATGGTTCTTCCAAGCTTTGAACCAAAAGAATATGTAAGAGATCTGTTTGTACGGGGAGATTTTGGCAAACTAGTAAAGTGCCTGAAATCACTATGGCTTATTGTTAAAAGCAACCTATTAAGCAGTCTCAGCTTGACCAAGGCAGGAGGGGAGGGGGTTTGGGGTGCCACAGAAAGGGCAGCTTTTGAAAGAAACCCAAGTAACATGTTTAGCACACAGAGGATTGTGTTTTTCTGGAGTTAAGGATAGTTCACAATTGAGTACTATATTATATAGATTTATTTTTGAAAAATAATTTTCAAAATGTTTCCTTTCTTTAAAAGTAGAGCTGACTAAATAGTGCAAAAATACTGCTTATATTTAAAACGAAATTCACTTTGGCTGTGCTTGCACCTCTTTTGTATTTGATTTCCATTAGTGATCAGACTTTATTCACAAGGACTATTCACAGCAGAAACGGAAAATTTTCTATGCGATGGAATACTGTTTAAACACAGTAGAGAAAAAGGGTTTCCAAAACCTCTTGTCACAATCTTGGCACTGAAGCAATTAAATGAGCCAGACAAGCATCTGACCGCACAGTTCACTACTAGGACAATGCATCCAAATACAATTAATTACTATGTGGTAATGTGACAAGAGAAATTAAATGTAAACCATGTCCTTGGCCAATAAATCTTACTTGAAGGCTGTGAGGACAAGAATGGAATAAGATTAAAATGTGTTGAAATTTCTCAATACTGTTTATCTACTCTCCATAAACTGCTACCTATCTCGAACTGATTATTCAAGATGCTTAGATATGAGTTATCCAATCAGAGAAGAGAAACATTGTATAGCTTATGGACCAATCATAATTAATCAACATAGCTTAGATTATGAAGTGAATAATATTGAAACCCTTGTCCTAATTTTTTCCTCCTACAGTAAATCTGTTGAATGAATAAAAAATAAACTTGGAAAAAATATCAAGGAAATTGAATAACAAGAAGTATATTCTAGGAAATGACAGTCTGCTTGCAGACTTTTCATGGAAATAAAGAGGCTAAGTTAATTGCCTAAGTTATTTTCCCAACTATGTTTAAACATTATTTTTTAGCACTGGCACTTTTTGGTACTGTAGAAATAATAAATAATAATAATAAATAATAAATTAGTGGGACTTTGGGTCTCCAATCCTAAACTGGTATCATGAGGTCAAAGTCAGTGGTTAGGTCACAGAAGATTCATATCGTTCAGAATTACTCACAACAGATTCTTGAGTCACCCCATACATTTGATTGCAGGAACTATCATGTTACCTTTGAAAATTATTTAGAGAATAGCAAAGACAAAATGAACTTTCTAATACAGTCCTTGATTTTGTAATGGAACCAAATTCAAACCCACTGGTGTATTTCAGTAATTAAGTTTTAACACGCAGACACATTGTGTCTATGTACTATGGCAGGTTTAGTTATGAAATTATTTTTTTATATATATAGTTCACAATAAAAAAAGCTTTAAAACATTACAGAGAAAAATCATTACAAAATCAACAATTTGTGTCAACCTTTGGGCACAATGTGCCAGTTGTTTTTTTAAATAGGAATAATTAATCTATACTGTATCGAGCAGCTAACATAGGGTCAAATCCTGCTTGCTTCAGTTATATAAGTGGTCCCTCATTATGTACTTATATATAGGGCAGCACATTATAAATCCCAAAGCATCCAAAGTAGGATAGTAGGTTGTAGGTTTCCCACCTAAACTATAATTCTCTACATTTTCTGTTGGTAATATTTAAAAACCATCTTCCCATCAGGGATCAAAAGCAGGACTTTCAGAGCTAAGAGCAGGTTTCACAAAAGATTTAGCTAAATGAATAAGACCCCCCTAGCTGACAGTGGTAAAAGACTTATCTCCTCTATGGATCAGGCTCAGATGAGATTACAAAATGTACACTCAGTGGATTACTGATCCCCAAAGCTAGCAAATTTTAAATTTCTATTCCATAAGTATTCAAATACATGAGTTTCAAATGTGCTTTCTACAACTATTTATTCTCGTTAAATTCAATTGCATGTTTGAATAATAAATTAAATTAATGGAGATATCCCATCTCCTAGAACTGGAAGGGACCTTGAAAGGTCATCAAGTCCAGCCCCCTGCCTTCACTAGCAGGACCAAGTACTGATTTTGCCCCAGATCCCTAAGTGGCCCCCTCAAGGATTGAACTCTCAACCCTAGGTTTAGCAGGCCAATGCTCAAACCACTGAGCTATCCCTTCCCCCTTATATATATACTTATATAAGAGTATAACAGAAAGAATGAGAATATATCACCTGGCTGAGATGCTGATGGTGATTGTGAAATGCTCAGGGAGATTACAGAGGCTACAAAAACAGAAAACTCAATAGTAATGGGGGATTTCAACTGTCCCCATATTAACAGGGAACATGCCAGATCAGGACGGGATGCAGATATAAAACTTCTAATCACTGTTAATGACTGCTTCTTGGAGCAGCTAGTCTGGGAACCCACAAGATGAGAGAGAGAATTCCTGATTTAGTCCTAAGTGGTGCACAGGATCTAGTCCCCGAGGTGAATATAGCTGAACCATTCAGTAATTGAGACAACAATGTAATTAAATTTAACATCTTTTGGTGTGTGGGTATGGGGGCGGGGGGAGGGAATACCAAATAAACCCATCACAGGAGTATTTAACTTCAAAAGGGGGAACTCCACAAAACTGAGGAGGCTAGTTAAACAGAAATTAAAAGCAACAGTCACAAGAGTGAAATGCCTGCAAGCTTCATGGAAATATTGTAAAACACCATAATAGAAGCTCAAACTAAATGTATACCTCAAATATTAATAATAATTTATTTAAAAAAAAACATAAGAGGACTAAAAAATGCCACCATGGCTAAACAACAGAGTAAAATATATGTTTACAAACAAAAAGTCATCTTTTAAAAATTGGAAGTCAAATCCTACTGAGGAAAATAGAAAGGAGCATGAGTTCTGGCAAGTCAAGTGTAAAAGTATAATTAGACGGGCCAAAAAATAATTTGAAGAGCAACTAGCAAACAACACAAAAACAAGTTTTAAGTACATCAGAAGCAAGAAGCCTGCCAAAAAATTTGTGGGGCCACTGGATAATTGAGGTGCTAAAGGAACACTCAAGGAAGACAAGGTAGTTGCAGAAACGCTAAATGAATTATTTGCATTGGTCTTTGACTACACAGGATGTGAAGGAGCCTCCTACACCTAAGCCATTCTTCATAGGTGACAAATCTGAGGAAATGTCCCAGACTGAGATGTTAATAGAGGAGGCTTTGAAACTAATTGATAAATTAAATAGTAATAAGTCAACAGGACCAGATGGCATTCACCCAAGTGTTCTGAAGGAACTCAACTATGAAATTGCAGAACTACTAACTGTGGATAGTAGTAATCTATTGCTAAAATCAGACTCTGTACCAGATGACTGGCAGATAGCTAATGTGACACTGGATTTTTTTTTTTAAAAAGGCTCCTGAGTCAATCCTGGCAAATGTAGGCAGGTAAGCCTAACTTCAGAAAGAGGCAAATTGGTTGAAAATATAGTAAAGAATAGAATTATCAGGCATATAGATGAAAACAATATGTTAGGGAAGTCAACACAACTTTTGTAAAGGGAAATCATGCCTCACTGATCTATTAGAATTCTTTGAGGGGGTCAGCAAACATGTGGACAAGGGTGACTCAGTGGATATAGTTGTGAGGCTGGTAAACTAAGTGCCAGCTCTTGCCAAAGCCATAAACATTAGGTAAGAACTGAAACTCAGAGCTGGAAACCAAACCAGCTCACCTGCATGTTAGTTTTCTTCAAAATAGGTATTAGTCTTATCAAAATGTATTTAATGTTTAGACTCTATGAAATGTTTGTACATTGCTGCGTGTATTAATCTCACATGTAATGTCTGTAATCCATGTTGTAAGAAATATGTAAGTTTTGGATAACTTTGAAAATGTTGTCTCTGAACTTGTGATCCCAAGCATGGGAATCATTCCTTCCCCCGCCTTCCGTTCCCCTCCCACCCCCTGACCTGCATTGATTCAGGAGGCCTATCAAGATTAAATGGGCCATTAAGGAACAATCCAATACAAAGGATTGGTGTATGACCTTATCACACATTGGAAATGCTACATACAAAGGGGCTCATCTCATAGACTGGAAGACTAAACGTAAAAGATAAAACAGGGCCACAGGATAATTTTTTGTCTCTTTCCTGTTTGAACACTCAAAGGGCCAGAGACATTAAACTAAGGGCCTGTCTACACTACAGTATTAAGTAGACCTATGTTAGTTTCTCACCTTCGGCAGGGAGATGCACACTTGGAGTCCGGTCGGCTTCCATGCTCCCAGTGGAGAGATGAGACACAGGACCCCAAGGGTCAGCAGGGCTCTCAGCAGGAAGTGAAGAGCCCAGCTGGTAGGTCAAGGCAGGAACCTGGGTATCAGCCCAGCTTGGAGAGGACACCTGGCAGCAGCCCAGCTGTGGACCCGGCTTCCACAGACCTGTGGAATTGACAAAACAGCTGATACAAGGAACACAATGTCTTTTTTCCTGCTGATAATAGCCCACCTTAATTGATTAGTCCCATTAGAGTTGGTATGGCAACACCCATTTTTTCATGTTCTCTCTGTATATATATTTTCCTACTGTATTTCCCACTGCATGCATCCGATGAAGTGTGTTTTAGCCCATGAAAGCTTATGCCCAAATAAATTTGGCAATTTTGCAACAGAAAAGCTTCAAAAACAGACTCCCAAAGAGAAACTGCTGAACTTGAATTGATATGCAAACTAGATACAATCAACTTAGGCTTGAATAGAGACTGGGAATGGCTGAGCCATTACACACATTGGATCTATCTCCCCATGTAAGTATTCTCACACTTCTTATCAAACTGTCTGTACTGGGCTATCTTGATTATCACTTCAAAACTTTTTTCTTGTACTTAATTGGCCTCTCAGAGTTGGTAAGACAACTCCCACCTTTTCATGCTCTCTGTATGTATATATATATCTCCTCAATATATGTTCCATTCTATGCATCCGAAGAAGTGGGCTGTAGCCCACGAAAGTTTATGCTCAAATAAATTTGTTAGTCTCTAAGGTGCCACAAGTACTCCTGTTCTTTTTGCGGATACAGACTAACATGGCTACTACTCTGAAACCTGATTATTTTGTTCTTTTTGGTGTGACTAAGTCCAGCTTGCCTGGGTGGCAAGATAGACTGGAGATCCTAAGAGGACTGTCTGTGACTTCACAGTAAGATGGGTATAGTGATCCAGGAGTTCACATTTGTTACTGGATAGGTGAAATTGAATTATAGACTATACCACCAGTTTGGAGTGTCTGCCATGTTTCTGGTAGTCTGCCCTGAGGTAGGCCCTCATGGTTGTGAGCCACTCCAGACAGTGTGACAATAGGGTACTTGGACTTTCAGAAAGTCTTTGACAAGGTCCCTCACCAAAGGCTCTTAAGCAAAGGGTAGGAATAAATGGTCAGTTTTCACAGTAGAGAGACATAAATAGTGAGGTCGCTGAAGGATCTGTAATAGGACCAGTACTGTTCAACATATTCATAAATGATCTGGAAAAAGGGGTAAACAGCAAGGTAGAAAAGTTTGCAGACAATATAACATTACTCAAGATAGCTAAGTCCAAATCAGACTTTCAAGAGTTACAAAGGGATCTCACAAAACTGGGCAACAGGGCCAAAAAGGGCAGAGGAAATTCAATGTTGATAAATACGAAGTAATGGACATTAGAAAACATAATCCCAACTAGACATGCAAAATGATAGGGTCTAAATTAGCTGTTATCACTCAAGAAAGAGATTTTAGAGTCGTGGATAGTTCTCTAAAAACATCTTTTCAATATGCAGCAGCAGTCTAAAAAGCTAACAATTTTAGGAAACATTAGGAAAGGGATAGATAATAAGAGAGAAAATATCATAATACCATTATATAAATCCATGGTACACTCACATCTGGAATATTGTGTGCAGTTCTGATTGCCCCATCTCAAAAAAGATATATTAGAATTGGAAAAAGTACAGAGAGGGGCAAAAAATGATTAGGGTTATGAAAAAGCTTCTATATGAAGAGAGATTAAAAAGACTGTGACTGCTCAGCTTGGAAAAGAGATGACAAAGGAGATATGATAGAGGTCTATACAGTCATGAATGGTGTGAAGAAAATGAATAAGGCAGTGTTGTTTACCCCTCCATGTAACACATGAACCAAGGGTCACCCAATGAAATTAAAGAAATTATTAGGCAGCAGGATTAAAAATATACATAAGGAAGTACTTCTTCGTACAACACATCAACCTGTGGCACTCATTGCCAGGGGATGCTGTGAAGGGAAAAAAGTAAAACTAGGTTCAAAAGAGAATTAGATTAATTCATGGGGGTTAGTTCTATCAATGACTATTAGCCAAGGTGGCTAGGGATGCAACCCCATGCTCCAGTCGTCCTTAAACCTCTAATTGCCAATTGTTGGGTCTGGACAACTGGAAGTAGATCACTTCATAAAGTTCCCTGTTCTGTTCCCTGGCACTGGCCACTGTTGGAAGACAGGGCACTGGCTAGATGGATGACTGGTCTCAACCAGTATAACTATTCTTATATTCTTATGATGTTCATGGAAGTTGAGAGCTAAAAGGGGCAAAAAAATAATTACAGAAAAATGTCTTAAATAAAAAGAATATTAGTGAAAGCTATTTTGCAATATTTGTCCTGATCTAATGCAAAATGTTTGGGCACCTTATGGGGAAGGCTTATTTAATATCCAGTGGTCTTGAATTGGAAACAAGAGCTGGAAATATTCTTTTTTTATAGAATACAGATAATTATTGTGTCCTGACTTTGAAAAAAAGCCTGTTTGCATTTTGAAAGGTTCATTAAGGATTGGCAAAAGGGTAAAATATGCACCTATCCAAACCTTCAACCAGACTAGAATGACTCTCTGACTAGTAATTGGTCTCACTGTTGGTAAGTTGAGAAGAAAGGCCAAGTATTGAACTGACATGGAGACAGAATGCAGCAGCTAATTATACTTATAATATTACTCTGAATATTTAAGTGTACCATATTATTTCTACCCAGTATAACTCATTTATTATTGGGAGGGATCATGAATGATCTAGGATAAAACTTATGAGTAAATTTTATACTTAAGTCTATGTAATTTCTATTCACAGAGCTGCTTTCTATTCAGCCTGGGAGAAATCCATGTAGTAACTTGCCAACTGCCTGCTAACTAGAGGCCCAGTTCTACAGCCCTCATGCACAATAAATAGCACTTAATCCCATGAGTAGTCTCACTGATTCAACATAAGGGTTGAAGAATCAGGGGCTAAAAGTCAACCTGGAGAAGATGTAAGTGGAGTATGTTTAAGATCTTCAAGCCAGATGTGGAGAGTTAGGAGAAAATAACTATGTGGAACTAAACAGAACTCACCATTTTGTTTTTATCATTCCATTCTGGCTACAGAATATGATGTTATTTCTCACCTATGATTAATAAAGAGTGGATTCTTGGGAGGTCTATCATGGAAAGCCTATAGAGGGAAGAAGCAGCTGTGGATATAAATGCACCAAGTGATACCTGGCACTGCTGTGATATGCTGAGCTGAGAGAGAAAGATCTTGTCTGATCAGATCAAAGTGCCTTTTAAGATTTTCAAGTCTCTTAAACATTCCTCTTCAGTTTAAACTAGGGGCCTGCTTAATTGAGCTTTAAATAGGCTAATCCAATCTATGTTTTGCTTATCCTTCTAGTTCATTATTTCTTCTACTGTTTCTATTTCTAGATTTTGCATCCTTTTAAAAAAGGATGGTATACTTATTTATATAAATGTGTAATGCTTTTTAAAAGCCTTGTAGGCTCTCTTTGTCTCTTTAATGTCTTGGCAGTAGCAGTGAGTTCCACAGGTAAAAATCCAGTTTCTCGAAACTTCCTTCAGACCATTTGCTGTGGTCTCTTTCATCCAGAGTTGAGCCTTTTTAAAAATAATACTTCATGCCCTTCTGTGCTTCCTAGTTTGTCAGACTTAAAATTAAAGTACCAAAAGCAGAACACCAAGAAAGTCTGCTGTTCTATAAAAAGCCAGAATTCTGGAAATATCAAAAGAAAACCTGATATCAGGGCATTTCTGTCCTGATTTTTTGATCAAAATGGTGAATATGCATCCAGGTTTTTGAGCAATGGTGAGGAAATATATTAATTGCCCTGTAACTAAGTTAGAAATACTTTGCCACTTTTTCTCTTTAGAATTACTTTTCTGTTTTAGAGTTGGATATAATTTTATTTAGCAAAATACCATTTTAAATGAGGTATTACCATGGTAATAAATTACACTCCTAACATAATCAGGTGGGATTTTCATAAGCATTCAGTGCTGCCAAATACTGCTTTTATAAAAGGCAATGGTAAAACTCCCATTGACTTCAGTGGGAACAGATCAGCACTGAACACTTTTGAAAATTCCACCCATCATATTTACTAGGACAGACATCAAAGCTTCTTTACAGCTATGTACTTGTGATATATTTTATGGTGATTTGTATTAATTAGTTGTTATTAACTATTAACATCTGTATTTTGACATGCTATTTTTCATGCTGCCTCACAAGTGGGTCCCTATTTCCTGGAAGTACATACCTATTTTTTCTTTTAAATCAATCACATAATTATAAATGTGTTTTGTTTGGCGTTCCACCCCAAAATTGTGAATGAGAAAAAATGTATGTTATTCTATTGTATTGGAATTCAACTGGAAGAGAGGCTGGACTGACAGTTTTATTATTTCCTGATCACTGGGATTTACAATGTTAACTGGTTATGATTCACCTGACTGAATACATTGTAATAACCCTCCTGATATTACAAATATTGTTGGGTACCAAATATGAGCAGTGACCATAGAAAATAAAAATCCCCTCTCACCATGCTATATACCTTGTTTTAAAAAAAAAAAAAACTAGTACTTGTGTTGAAAAATTAGAGATACAGACGGCACTTCTCTAAAGGCTTAACTGTGTCAGATCAGAGCCCTGAATGAGTTTAACTCCAAGGGAAGCTGAAGGTGGGATTTTGCTTCAGGGAGTTGTGCAGGCTTCACTGTCATGCTGTATGAGTTCTAATTATTCTTTTTGAGAGTAGGAGGGCATTTTGTCAAAAACTCCAGAATGCTTAAGTTAATATTTCAAGGTCTATTTGTAGGTTAGAACACCCAAACCAGCAGTTTGAAACAACAATAGCCCACTCCCTACGCACTGCGCTTTAGTAAGGTATTTCTACAAATCTTTTCATTACAGTAGTTACAAAATCTCATGGTTTCTACTCTATCCTAAAGCTAACCCACCTTGCTTTGGGGTGACTTTTATAATGTCCCAGATCCCACAATGCTTTGCAGAACAGGTTAAAATTTACAACAATTTTTTTTGTTTTAATGCATAGTCAAACTGTTGAACTCTTTGCCAGAGTATCATGTGAAAGCCAAGACTATAACAGAGTTCAAAAAAGAACTAGATAATTCCTCTAGGATAGGTCCATCAATGATTACTAGCCAGAATGGGCGGGGATGGTATCCCTAGCATCTGGTTGCCTGAAGCTGGGAATGGGCAACAGGGGATGGATCACTTGATGATTACCTGTTCTGTTCATTCCCTCTGAAGCACCAGGCATTGATCACTGTCAGAAGACAGGATATTGGGCTAGATGGACCTTTGGTCTGACCCAGTATGGCCGTTCTCATGTTCTAATATTAGATTTTCCTCATATCCAACAATTTTAACCTCTCTCTCCAAACTCTCAGAGGAGTGGGGGAGGGGGGGAGAAAGAAGAAAAATATATAATTTTCTATTGTTCAGTTGAGTCAGCTCTGCCTTCTCTTGGGGGCATGGTTTATCTGGATGCCTTTAAAAGCAAGCATTTAAGTAGAATCTTGGGAGCAAGGTTCTCAGTTGTGTTGTTTTGGTGCTGTTGTCTGTGCCCCACCTTCACTCTCCTCCCTTTTCAAAATATATTGAAAACTAGCAACAAAAAGAAAAAAAAAGATCAAATACTTATTTTCCACCAACAGATATGCTCAGTAGAACACTTGTTTCTCTCCGGAATGACAGTCTTTTTTGTTTCAGGACCCTACTAATCTTTTGGGAGTCCTGATATTTTTGCTATGTAGGTTTTACTTCTTGTAAATGGCTCAGGTTTTATAACAAAAGTGGGGGTGAGGAAGATTTGGATGGATGCCCTAAACCCCCGCTTCTTGGTAGATTAGATTATTCTAATTTGTAATTTAATTGTCATTGCCTTTTCCTGTTTCACCTTAATTCACTGGTTTCATTCTACTTCTCTGTCCCCATCCCATCCCCTTCCTCCCCCCCCCCATTTCCCCCACCATCTTCTGGGATTTTTTAACCCCTTGAGTCATGAGGCATGCTGGCTTCAGGTATTATAACATAACTTGCCTAACATGCTAATAAAAATAGATCTAACAAGATGTTTTTACATTGTAAAACTAATGTTACCTGTTTTATGTAGGACCTTAGAAGGTGCTGTACAGTAGATACATCAGTAGCTTCCACTATTGTAATAAATGATCAGTTTTTGTTACAACTGATGTCCATGTCCATCTGATTTAAGAAGTGGGCTGTCTTTTATGTTTTAGTGTTGGTATTCCATTATGCTACTTCTAACATTAGTCCGAAGCAGAATTGTATTCGGACAAAATAGATGGACAGAGTTGTTAGTTTAAATGATGGGTCGGCAACGTTTGGCACGCAGCTCGCCAGGGTAAGCACCCTGGCAGGCCGGGTCAGTTTTATTTACCTTCTGAGGCAGCAGGTTCGGCCAATCATGGCCCCCACTGGCCGCGGTTCGCCGTCCCGGGCCAATGGGGGCGGCGAGAAGCGGCGTGGGCGAGCGATGTGCTGGTTGCGGCTTCTTGCCACCCCCATTGGCCCGGGACAGTGAACTGCGGCCAGTGGGGGCCGCGATCAGCCGAACCTGCCGTGTCAGCAAGTAAATAAAACTGGCTCGGCCCGCCAGGGTGCTTACTCTGGCGAGCCGCGTCCCAAATGTTGCCGACCCCTGGTTTAAATTAAAGTTAAAATCAAGCTCTTCTGAGATCTTATGTTTTGGTTTTAAGATCTTATCCTTTATCCAAAATAAAAACAGATAAAAGTATCATTGATTCTCTTAATTAAAGTTTCTTCTACTGAGTATCTCTTAACAAGAGAAATGCAATAACAATTATAGTTGCTCACAAAGGATTTCACAAATTGTAAAGGGACTATCTGAAATGTCTCCTTTTTTAATCTCCCTGCCTGAAGGTGTACATTTATTTTCATTTCAGAGGTGCTCCAGCATTCCTAATCAATGGCAGGTACATCTCTCTTTAAGGTAAATTTCCTTACTTTCTCCCTCCCTCCCCGCTAAAAGAAAAAAGAAAGCATTTCTTTAAATACTAAGGCCCAGATTCTGCTCCCCTGGCTCTTTGAGACTAGTTTATTTTTCCAATAACTTCCTTTTTTTTCTTCTTTTTTTTGCTTTTTGAGTGAGGGAAATGGGACTAAATCTGGCTGAATCTGGCCTTAAGTGAACTACATTCACTCCCCATAGTTTTCCTCCTCACTGTAGAGTTATCCCATGGGTATGCTTCATTGACAGTCTGTCTTTCTCCTTTTCTAACTATAAGGAAGGTTTTTAGAAGGTAAAATGTGTTACATATGAAAATTAACTGCAATAGTTTTGTTTATATTTGTTGTTAAAATTTTACCAAAACCAAGCAACCCTGTCCCCCACCCTCCAAAAAAAAATTAGGCTCTGATCTTGCAGACAATTGTATACCTGCTTAGTTTTGCACATGTGAGTAGTCCTATTGAATTGAACTGGGTGTCTACAGGATCAAAGGAAAGCTTGGCACTACTACATAATTTTAGAGACATTCTAAATGCATTTTTTCATTGTGCTTCTTGCTTGTCTTGTTGATTCCTGTATTTATCCATTCATTGTTTTATTTGAATCTGTATGGGCAGGCTTAAATCAAGGCTCCTCTTGACAGCATATTTACTCTCCCACTCATACCTTTAATTACTAGTTGAGTGGACTATTTCAATGTATTATTCTTCTCAACTGCTCAATAAAGGGCTTCCAGTTGAGCTTTGAATGAAGCTGCTCATATTATCACCATGACTATAGGGTTGGAGGTCACATCATTCCTGTATTTGTCTTGCTAAATGGTTTTCTGCCAAACTGATGGCTGTTTTTCAAATATAACCAGTAATTGACAAACCTTGGTCTGGCCTATACACTCTTTTGTATTTTGCAGAGATAGATTGTACCTCCTGTCCCCCAGGTCTTAACTTGTTCCATTTGCTTCTCTATTGTTGTCCCTCTGATCTAACCTAAATCTTGCAGTGTATGAACAATTATTTGTTCATGACTTGGCTGTGGTGGAGAAAATATGAATATGTTCATAAGCATTAGTTTAATGTATTATTATTTTGTACACTATAATCTATGTCATTGGTTCAAAATATTGAGTCACATGTAGTAAAATCTCAAGAGAAATGAATCAGGACAGTTATTTAGAGGAGAAGAATAACAATTTAGATACTGGACAAATGCTTTTAAGGCTTTTACGATGGAACACAAGTAACTTATACAGCAGAAGATAAATAACTTTTTAGGGTCACTGTCAAATATTTGTCATACAGATTTACTTCAATTTGAAATGGAATTATACTGTGCTTTATTATATGATTCTTTGGTGAAAAATATGCTTGAAGAAAGTTTATTAAAAAAAACAGCTTAATTACATTTTTGCCAAAAAAAACCCAATAATCTTTCCATATTGCTTTTTTTTTTCTTTTCCAGTGGGTCTTATTTAGTAAAATGTTTAGGTTGCCTTAGGCTGTAAAGTCTGTCATTTATTGAGAGAAACAGAGTGGGGTAGAATCCTCCCCATCAGAATTGATGACAGCTAATTACACTCCAAAAACCCCAGAACTCCCCAGGGAAGAAGAGAATTCAGGGCATGCTCAAGTGAAATTGTTTAAGGCTATTTTGGATGGTGCAAGTATTTATGAGTTGTATTAATAATAAATGAACTAATGTTGTAGCTCTACAATTTGCATACAACCTTATCTGACCATTGAGAAGATGCCTGCTTTCTGGCAATAATGAAAGTACATAAATATTAATACATTTCTTTAAAAAGATTGCTGTATAGTTGTAGTCTGTACATAAAGTTTAATGAAGAGTATGAAGAGAAGTGGCTATTGCCATTTGGGGTAGCTGTCCATTTTTCATCATTTATTGTTTGAAAAGTGCATTAGATATTCTTTCTACAATAATGACTTAGCCGTGAGCTGATTATTTAACCAAAGTAGTGGTTACTTATTGAACCACAGTGCAAGTGAATTATAGACATGCATAGGAACTTTATAACTCTCCTCACAGAGCCTGTTAGTGTGCTTCCTAAATTCTGACTCACAGCTGCATAGATGTTATATAATCTCTGGGTAAATTAAACAGAGATGAACTGCATGTAAAAAAATTACTGACCATAAACACAACAAACCACAATAAATGGAAATTACACATTTAAAAATTATTAATAATTACAATTACAAAGCTATTTTGCATTTGTTAAACTTTCGTTTGTGGGCCTTCCTTCGTTATTATAGAAGGCTCATCAACCGTTTGAACTGTATCCCACCAAAAAGGAAATCAAAATTATATGATATATTAAGGGCCTCGTTACACGTCCCTTAGACTTAGAGTTCTTCTACATGTTCAGGAAATGCCGGATGGCGTATTAGAAATCTTTATATAGTTTTGCTTATATATGTATTTTTTTCCTGATGGTGCTAGCGATGCAATGCAGAATTTTTTATTTTATTCTCCTGAGGGCTAAGCTGTCATCAGTAATCACTAAGTCTTCTGTCCTTGTACTGTACTTTCTTAGTTCTAAACTCAATCAATGTTGGCAGTGACTACAGAAGAAAAATTGGAGCCATTACATTATTTTGTGTCTGTCGACTTAATGTGATTCTATCTCCAATAAATTAATTGAATATTTCTTTTCAGTGGCATAAATGTTTCTGTTAACCATCAAGTATTTTCACATGATGATACAAATATTTATCCTACATACCTGACCTAGTTAAGTGTAAAATTAGTGAGAGTCAAATCCAATCCATTATCTTCTCTGGGTGTATATATCCTAATAGATAGGACCACCCGAGAAGGACATGGGGAGTCCACATAAAAGTGTGTCGGGGAGGTTAGAGAATGCATAGCTCATGAACACATGGATCCATCGGTAAAACCCCACTGCAAAGTGGGGTCCAGAGGCTGTGGAGATGACAGTAATCCTAAGGTTATAGCAGCAGCCATGGAGCAGATGTATTTTTGCTCTGCAGCTTGGTGAGAAGAATATATTGCCTCATGTGCCTAATCATTTTACATTGACTTCAGGCAAGGCTGAAGATTTGACTCAGAGACAGAAAGCCTGATGAATGAAAATTCCTATCTGTCCCATTTCCATGTGATTCTTGCCCTTCTCTCAACAAATGTCTGCAATGCTAAAAAAACAAAACTTATTTGTAAGTGACCACTTTTTTCTTAGAGCTGGTCTTCACTATAGGGAGATCAATGCTGCTGCAATCGGTGCAGCAGGGGTCAATTTAGCGGGTCTAGTGAAGGCCCATTAAATCGATGGCAGAGTACTCTCTGGTCAACCGTGGTACTCCAGGTCTCCCAAAAGAGTAAGGGAAGGCGACTGGAGAGCGTCTCCCATCGACATAGAGCAGTGAAGATACCGGGGTCAGTGAACTTAAGCTACGTAGACTCCAGCTACATTATTCACATAGCTTGAGTAGCGTAACTTAGGTCGACTTACTCCGGTAGCGAAGATAAGCCCTCCCTCAACGGTAGGGACATCAGAAGAATCGAGAACCAAGAACATCAGTTAAATATGAATGCTCTCTTTCAAGGTTTTTCTTACAATGGCACTTAAAAATTAATCAGAATTCCTATGCCAGAACCCAGGCCAAGTAGCTGGATCAGGCATGGAGCAGATGTACAGTGGTAGAGAATCATATCAACCCCTTAGGGCTTAGGGCACCTGCTTAGATGCTCTTTGCACCACTGGTACGGTGAAAAGGGCTGGAAGATCCCTACAGCACAAGATCCTTGGGCTCTATTCATCCCATGGCTGACCCTACCTCTGCACCCTACTTATCTCCCTTGAAGATGCAAAATGTATTATCCCCTTCCACTCCACCACCTCCCTTTGCAGTCTGTTGTCCAGCTCTAAATGGTAGTTTACCTAATTAAGATATGTCATCTACGAACATAGCTGGATATAGACCTAAAATAAGATATTAGCACAGAAAAATAAAAAAAAGGAAGCTGCTCACTAGGGATCACATTCTGATCCTCTAATGAGCAGCAACTAACACCACAAGTGGTCTCAGACAAATCAGTGAGACTACTCATGGAATGAAGTACTCTCAGTGTGGAAAAGGGGATCAGAACCTAGACATGAAAAGTCAGCTTAGTGTCATCTCACTGGTTGTTAGAAACATGTAAAAATTTTCTCCAGCTCTGTAGGTAAGTTACTCTGTCATTCAAAAGGATTTTCCACGTGGCAAGTGGTTCTTTTCTATGTTCAGACTAATTATGCAGAAAATCATTTCCTGGCAACCGCTAACATAAATTGGAAAGCCTCATGCTTGAATTAAGGAATCCATATACAATAGCCCCAGAAAACAGACAGCCTGTGTCAGAAAAGCAAGCTACTGTTATCTTAAAATCTTTGCTAATGTTTATTTCTCACCAAAAAGTAGCAAAATGCTATAAATATGTATACATTTACTATATAACAAGAAAGCATTTTTTTATTTAGATCTACCATCATGCTATAGCAGGGGTCAGCAACCTTTCAGAAGTGGTGTGCCGAGTCTTCATTTATTCACTTTAATTTAAGGTTTTGCGTGCCAGTAATATATTTTAATGTTTTTTAGAAGGTCTCTCTCTATAAGTCTCCATATATTATAACTAAACTACTGTTGTATGTAAAGAAACAAGGTTTTCAAAATGTTTAAGATGCTTCATTTAAAATTAAATTAAAATGCTGATCTTAAGCCGCCGGCCTGCTCAGGCCAGCCTGGGGTTCCGTTCTCCTAGGCCGGCAGTGGGCTGAGCGGGGCCTGTGGCGGGAACTCCGGCTGGCAAGGGGCCGACAGCCAGAACCCCAGGTTGGCAGCAGGCTGAGCGGGGCTGGTGGCTGGGACCCCAGCTGGCAAGGGGCCGGCAGCCAGAACCCCAGACCAGCAGCGGGCTGAGCCGCTCAGCCCGCTGCCGGTCAGGGGTTTTGTCCACTGGCTCCTGCCAGCCAGGGGCCCGGCTACCGGCCCCGCTCAGCCCGCTGCCAACCTGGTGCTCAGGGTGGGGGGGTGGGGATGTGGGGGATGCAAGAGTCAGGGCATGGAGTGTGGGGGGTATGTGTGGAGGGTACAGGAGTCAGGGCAGAGGGCTGAGGGCATGTGAGGGGGTGCAGGAGTCAGGGCATGGGGTGTGGGGGAGGTTGGGTATGTGTGGGGAGTGCAGGAGTCAGGGCAGAGGGTGTGAGGAGTGCAGGAGTCAGGGCAGGGAGTGTGGGGGGGCTGGGTACGTGTGGAGGGTGCAGGAATCAGGGATGGGGTCATGGGGGGGATGCAGGGGGCTAGAGTGCAAGGGGGTGCAGGAGTCAGGGCAGAGGGCTGGGGGTGGGTGGGCTGGGATCAGGGAGGTTCTCCCAGCCCCCTGCCCCCTGAGCGGCTTATGGCAGGGTTCTAGAGGGCTACGCCCCGCTCCTACTCCCCTTCCCCCTGCCTCTTCTCCGCCTCCTTACTGGTCTAAGCAGCAAGGGCGCTGGGAATGCTCTTCTCCCCTCCCTCTCAAGGGCCATCGGCAGCAGGGAGGGAGAGGAGGCACGACTCGACGCAGCACGCTGGGGAAAGAGGCGGGGGAGGGGTAAGCTTGGCTGCCGGCTGAGCCTGCCGTACAGCAGCAGCTGGCAGGACCAAGCTTGCTTCAGCCCCCTGTCCCCGCCAAAGAGAGCGGTAGGCTGGGGGCGGAGAAGAGCGGTCTGGGTCGGGCAGGATTTTTAATGGCATGCTGCTGCCTGCCGGGGTCCCGCTCAGCCCGCTGCCGGGGTTCGGCAGCGGGCTGAGCGGGACCCTGGCAGGTTGCAGCGTGCCATTAAAAATCGGCTCGCATGCCGTCTTTGACATGAGTGCCATAGGTTGCCAACCCCTGTGCTATAGCTATGTTACACACAAAGCTATGTTAAAATGACATTAACGTTTCAAAGTCAAGCACTCAAAACTTAGGAAATGCCAGAAATAAGGTTGCTTGTGCAACCTAATTCAGTCTCCTTGTGCATATGCATTGATACAGTATTTATTTACATGATCACATACTATCTGTTTTGCATGATCCTTGCATCATTCAGTGCACAGGTTGGATCTGCTCTGGGAATGAATCAAGGGTGTGTAATGAAGGAGACCTGCTCATAGGGCCCTGTCTCATTTGTTGCAGAAGTTAGAAGGTATGTAGTGAACGAGACAGAGTGTTGCTGGAGGAGAAAGGATGGACTCATGGTTAAAGAAGAAAAAGGACTGTCTTATTGTCCAGACAGTTGTAGTCTTCCCCCTCATACTCCGGTTCCCAGGCTCCACCCCGATTCCCTATCCCAGTTTCCTTCCCTAGCCAGTCTTACTCTCTGCCCCCTGGTCCCAGTCCTCAGCTTCTTGACCAGCCATTTCCAGTCTTCTCCCCATCTCAACTCCCAGACACAGTTTCCCTCTCTTCCCTGCCAACTCCAGTCCCATGCTCACCCCCTTACACCCCAGGCTCCTTATCCCAATCTACTTCTCCCAGACTGACTCATGTCCCATCTGCATTCAAATCAGGCAGTTTCCTCCTTCACACTGCCTGGACCCAGCTGGAAGGTCACTGGAAGCACAAGAGAGATAGGCTCCTGTCAGTTCAGATGTCCAGAGCTGGCCCTGCCTGGCTCAGGGCAGCAATGGCTGGGATAATTGTGATTAGCCCTGGGCTAGAGCATGCCCAGTGTGAATGGAACCTTCAAAGACTTTAAATGCTAAAACTTTGGAAGTTTCTACTGAGCATGTGCAATCTATGATTTTTCAAAGTCCTACATCTTAGCCAACTTTGGTGTGGATTTTCATTGGGCCAGTACCAATCACAAAGGCCAGTCACCCCACTTCTGCCAAATTTCAAGTTCCTGCTTGAAAGCATGGATGCACAAAAGCACTTCAAAGAAAAGGTGGCAAGTTTTTGTTTGTTTGTTTGTTTTTAAAATATGGGCAAGCAGCATATTTTCCCTTAGTCTTGTTCTCAGAAATGGGTGAACTGTTTTGGCTGAATTTTTCACCCAGCATGGATAATTTCAGCCCAAATGTTTAAACTTCAGCAGACTTATAAACAACTGAAAATAAGGTCTTATAATGGGAATTGTTGAGCAACTTTAATCAGTGCTACCAGCCCCACCTATAATAGCTGCTAGAATATGCTTGGAGAAATACATGTTCTAAGGAGTGAAAGCCAAAAGCAACTTGGGTTGTGCAAAGGTTGCTAAATCAAGCCCAAAAGCTCTCTAGACTTTACATAAACTATGTTGTCAGTACCATTTTGAGACTCTCTTGTCTGACCTAGTTACAACAAATATGGCTGAACTGTGTCCACACTGCCTATCATGTTGCCCAACCATGTTGTGTAACAGGGTATCAGGTTACCACCTTGTGTCTCATCCCCAGAGCAGCACTAGTAGTACACGAAATAATGCATTCTGGAATATTTTATGGCTCCCTCTTTAAACAGGTATATTAGGTTCAAAATTTCTGTTTCCTTTTCCTTTTTATAAAAAAGGGGCCAGATCCTCAGTCCAGCCATGGCCTATTTCCAATTCTCTGGTGGCACAAAGGTCCATAATATTAGCTGAATCATACTCTGGGGGATTCCCCAAGTGTAGGACAAATGCCTAGATCGGGGTGGCCAAAGTTACTGACCCGTTGAGCCGCATATGATAATATTCAGAAGTTTGAGAGCTGGGCACACCTTCTGGGGCTCCTGCCCAGTGGGGAAGTGGAGGGTGTCTCAGGCCTTCTGCCTGGTGGGTGGGGGTGGGGTCTTGGGGATCAGGGCTTTAGTAGGAGGGGGTCTGAAATCCTGAGCCCTGGCAGGTGCATTGATCAGAAGCCCCAAGAGCTCCTCTCCTGCTGGGCAGAAGCCCTGAGACCCACTACCCTCCTGTAGGGCAGAGCTCCCCCCGCCCAAGTCTGATAGGTGGAGAATGGGGGAGAGGGGAGGTGTGAAGGGCTCTGCGAGCAACACTTTAACTGTAAAAGAGCTGCATGTGGTTTGTGAGCCACAATTTGGCCACCCCGGCCAAGATGGTGTAGAGTTGGTATAGCATAGGGGATGCTATACCTCCCCGCACATGGGATTTGGATGGGAAAAAGGAAGCATGGCCTTTACTCTGGCAATCTACAGCTGTTGTAAGTGTTCTGGGATCCCCAAAGAGCCACATGCAAGATAGAGGAGCCCTGAGACTGCTCTAAGTTGTGAGGTGGCCTAACCAGCCCTCCTGACACCAGGATCAGGGGCATTAAGCACAACTCAGCTGGATCAGAGGATCCCACCCTCTCCTTACATTTAAAAAAAAAAAAAAAAAACTAGGGCTGTCAAGCAATTAAAATAATTAATCATGATTAAATGGGCTATTAAACAATAATAGAATATTATTTATATACATATTTTTGGATGTTTTCCACATTTTTAAATATATAGATTTCAATTACAACACAGAATACAAAGTGTACAGTACTCACTTTATATTTATGTTTATTATAAATATTTGCACTGTAAAAATAAAGAAATAGTATTCTTCAATTCACTTAATGCAAGTACTGTAATGCAGTCTCTTTACCATGAAAGTTGAATTTACAAATATAGAATTATGTACAGAAAATAACTGCATTCAAAAATAAAACAATGTAAAATTTTAGAGCCTAAAAGTCCAATCAGTCCTACTTCTTGTTCAGCCAATCACTCAGACAAACAAGTTTGTTTCCATTTGCTGGAGATACTGCTGCCTGCTTCTTATTTACAATGTCACCTGAAAGTGAGAACAGACGTTCACATGGCATTGTTGTAGCTGGTGTTGCAAGATATTTACGTGCCAGATGCGCAAAATATTCATATATCCCTTCGTGCTTCAACCACCATTCCAAAGGACATGGGTCCAGGTTGATTATGGGTTCTACTCGATAACGATCCAAAGCAGTGCAGACCAACGCATGTTCATTTTCATCATCTGAGTCAGATATCACCATCATGGATGATTTTCTTTTTTGGTCGTTCGGGTTCTGTAGTTTCCGCATTGGAGTGTTGCTCTTTTAAGACTTCTGAAAGCATGCTCCACATCAGATTTTGTAAGGCACTTCAGATTATTAAATCTTGGGTTGAGTTCTCTAGCTATCTTTAGAAATCTCACATTGGTACCTTCTTTGCGTTTTGTCACATAAATACTTTGCAATGCTGGCTACAAAAGTGCCATGCAAACATTTGTTCTCACTTTCAGGTGACATTGTAAATAAGAAGCAGGCAGCATTATTTCCCATAAATGTAAATAAACTTGTTTCTCTTAGTGATTGGCTGAACAAGAAGTAGGACTGAGTGGACTTGTAGGCTCTAAAGTTTTACATTGTTTTGTTTTTGAGTGCAATTATGTAACAAATAAATCTACATTTGTAAGTAGTGCTTTTATAATAAAGCGGTTGAACTACAGTATTTATATGAGGTGAATTGAAAAATACTCTTTCTTTTGTTTATCATTTTTACAGTGCAAATACTTGTAATCAATAATAAATATAAAGTGAGCACTGTACACTTTGTATTCTCTTGTGTAATTGAAATCAATATATTTGAAAATGTAGAAAAACATCCAAAATATTTATTAAATTTCAATTGCTATTCTATTGTTTAACAGTGCAATTAAAACTGTGATTAATTGTGATTAATTTTTTTGAGTTCATTGCGTGAGTTAACTGCGATTAATCGACAACCCTAAAAAAATCCCCTCAGTACTATGTTCCAGCTAATATATATTTTTAATCTTACCCTTATAAATTGCTGTATTTTGCAGTCTGATGGTGTCTGCTTGTGGTCTCTTTATTAGGGTGTTGAAGGTCTCAAGCTTAAACAGTTTCAGAAAAGTTCAGAATAAACTTCCTTTAATGATAAAACCACCTACTAACTCTGTTCCCTAACAAAGACAAACTGAATCTTCCAACAGCTTAAAGAAAATGTAACTATTTTCTTCTACTGATATTACTACAAAATGGAAAGACCCACAAAAGGCCAAATTATACGTTTAAATTACTACCATTCTAGCACAGTGGAATTTCACTTAAATAAATTCTACCAACTTCCCATCCAATTCTTCAGTCGCAAGCAGCCCAAAATGGCCTGATTAGATAACAAATTCAGTCAATCTAGCTCAGAGGAAATAACTTTTTTCTCTCTCCCTCTCTCTCTCTCTCTCCTGTGCCTCCAGTTACTGTTGCACTCACATGAACTCAGAACACAGAAAACAGCTCTCTGACTAATGTCCTGGAGAATGTAAATAACCCCCAAAACAATGCAAGCCTCCTGCCTCTGTATTGAACTCCGCTGGGTGCTAAAACCCACCATGTTACAGAGTGTCCCTGCAACATATGCAGAAGGCACATAGGAAGAGACAATGTGATATTACAGGGATCGGCAACGTTTGGCACGCGGCTCGCCAGGGTAAGCACCCTGGCAGGCCGGGCCAGTTTATTTACCTGCTGACGCGGCAGGTTTGGCCGATCGCGGCCCCCACTGGTCGCTGTTCGCCGTCCCGGGCCAATGGGGGTGGCGGGAAGCCGCGGCCAGCACATCCCTCGCCTGCACCGCTTCTCGCCGCCCCCAGTGGCTTGGGACAGTGAACCGCGGCCAGTGGGGGCCGCGATCGGCCGAACATGCTGCGTCAGCAGGTAAAGAAACTGGCCCGGCCCGCCAGGGTGCTTACCCTGGTGAGCCGCGTGCCAAACGTTGCCAACCCGTGTGATATTAAGAAGCATTAACTAACACTAGGATATCTAAGGACTGCTGCACTGTATGGCCATTCCTCTACTCCACCCTCCTCTTGTCCACAGTTCTAACTCAAAATTTTGCAGAATAATTTTGTGGGATATCTCTGGGGTCTCCGGGACAAGGGATGGCGGTGATAGGGATGCAGCACTACTTCCTTTTAGGGGAACAGATAGTTGCACAATGCTTTCACAATAGTGGAAAGGACAATCTGAGCCACTGTATTTTAAGCAAGAACAAAGAGTTCTCTAAGGCACAAACCCTCTCATATGGAGCCCTAACTATATTGGGCAGTTCCATGGGAGAGGTTAGTGGAAAAGAATCCCCTCTCCTCCTACCAGCAGAGCAGGTACAGAGCTGCTCTGAGGATGCACTATCCTAATATAGCCCACCACTGTGGATGAGGGGACAGTGTACGATGATCTGCTACTTTTGTCCTTCACATTTTTCTGTCCCCACCCATCCCTTCATGCTCTGATCATGTACCCCCTGTTCTGCCCAATCCCCACAAATCCTGTTACCCCAATTACCCAGTGGAAACACATTAGTTTCACTATCCAGAGACCCTCCACAATATTAAATTGACAGTATAATATCTCTGTAACTGTGCAAGAAAATAAAGTGAAATCTGTCCATTTTTAAAAGAAATGAATCTATTGAGGTTAAATTAATCAGCTCATGGCTTCAAGATGGAAATACTGGCAAAAGTCAAAACTAATCACATTGCAAACAGCCTATTCCATAAATAGTTGTATTAATAAAATATCACAAAGGCAAAAATATATTGAAAGTGTTTCATACATTTTATTTGGCTATTTATTTCCGACTTCAATAAAGACAATATGGTTTATAAGAGTAAACCCAGGGGAAAAAGTGCAAGCATAGCTCTCTAAGATACAGAGATGCTTCTTCATGTTTGTTGTGGAAATTGATCTGTTTCATTAAAATGTTTCTCTCTTATCTTTGTCACCAACATAAGATATTAAATTTTTATGCCTAATATACTTTGTGCATTATACTTTTACAATATTATGTGCTATTGTAACATGGCACATTATCCCACACTCTTATTTCCATACTGTTTGTTCTTCTCTCTTTAAAGTTCCAGTTAGTGTATGGCAGACAAAAAGAATGGTCAGTCCATATAGAAAACAGAATACAGAAGACTATCAAAACAACACAGAGAAGCATCAGAAATGGCAGGTATTTTTACTATTAAAAAAAAGAAGTTATAATGTCACAGAATTAATCTATTATTGACCACAACTATTGTGTAACTACAGTGAGAAATAGAAGTTCCTGGTAATTTAATTACAACGGTGAGGCTAGTCCTGTTGTCCTCATTAAATACTGTAACAGCTCCTATTTAAATATTAATTCAATTAACTAATCAATTTTAATTTTAATTAAATATACAAACATTACTATGGAGGACTAAAATGCACATCTATTCTAGGCTTGTGAAAATGTCTGATTTTGGCATTGTTAACATTGATGTCGCTCTACTAAATCACTTGCCACCATCAAACACAATGACATAAAACAGCAGAAGAGGCAAAATCATCTCTTTGGGTTTATAGTTAAGAGCTAGCATTAGGAAGGCAGTGTATAACTACAGGGTTTACTTGCTGCCGTTTGGAACTGTAGTAATTTAAATAACATTTAAAGTATCTATTACATTTTATTTACTTCAAAGCAATAAACATTTAGGGCCAGTAGTGTAAATCACCATATTCCATTGAAGAAAATAAAGCTATATCAGTTTACACCAGCTGGGGATCTAGTCTCTTTGGAGTTTTTAGTATTGCAGAATTTGCTGTTTTCAAAAAGGCCTGCAGAAAAAATCTGACTCCTATATATTGGGCTTGCTTCTCCATTCCATCACACCAGCTTTTCACCAATGTACTCCACTGATGTTAATGGGTCCACAGTGGTGTAAAGCTGGTGTGACTGAGTGGAGAAGCAGGAAGTTACGTCATTTCCCCAGAATGCTACAAAAAAACATAGGGGCATGTGCTGGCGTCATCCTCCGAGATCAACACAGTACATTGCTGGCCTGCAAGAAAGGAAAGGAAAGAAGTAGTTAGAATGTGGAGAGTGACTGATTCTTGATAAAGAGTCTATGGCGGGAGCAAAATTCCCCAAACCCAGATCCCCAAATGTATTTAGGTGCCTACTTCCCATTGAAATCAGTAGGGGGTGGATATCTAAATACCTTTGAGGATCTGAGACCAATGTCTAATAGAGGTTTGAGTTAGGAATAGGGCTAGTTGTTTGAGACTCATCTGTAAAAGTCTGAGGGAGGCTTAACCTTTGGGGGGAACAACTGAAAATATTAGTGAAAGTTTGGTCTGCCTGGTCTTTGTTACACTGGCTCTCAGCCTCTAGTATCTTGTTACATCCTCAACTGTTTCTGGATGCTTGAGTAGAAGAAGTGACCAGCATAATACTTTTCATCTGTATTTAGTTACAAGGTTGCAGCCTGATCAGTCCAAAATAGATCTTCCCATTGTTAGCCAAGGTTCTCGAGCTAGTAGGCTCAGGCCTTAGGTTCGTAGTGTCAGCAAAATTAGTGCTGCATGCAGCAATCTCAGCTGCTCCTCTGCTCCTGTTTGCTTTTGACTTTGAGCATTCGTTTGCTCTTTCTGTGGTAGTAACTCAGGAATTGACACAGTCAGGGGTAAAGGAAACAGAGAAACTTCAGCACAGTAAGTGAGAGGTTTAACTGAAAGGGGAAGAAATATAATATAAAAAATATAAACAATAAGAAATAATATAGATGCCATTTCTGCATTTGTGTTTTCATAAAATCATAGAATTGTAGGACTGGAAGGGACCTTGAGGAGTCATCTAGTCCAGTCCACTGCACTCATGGCAGGACTAAGTATTGTCTAGACCATCCCTGACAGGCATTAGTCTAACCTGCTCTTAAAAATGTCCATTGACTGAGATACCACAACTTCCCTAGGCAATTTATTCCAGTGCTTAACTACCCTGACAAGTAAGACATTTTTCCAATGTCCAGCCTAAACCGCCCATGCTGTAATTTAGGCCATTGTTTCTTGTCCTATCCTCAGAAGTTAAGGAGAAAAAAAATTCTCTCTCCTCCTTTTAACAACCTTTTATATACTTGAAAATTGTTATATCCCCTCTTAGTCTTCTCTTCCCCAGACTAAACAAACCCAGTTTTTTCAATCTTCCCTCATAGGTCATGTTTTCTAGACCTTTAATCATTTTTGTTGCCCTTTTCTGGACTTTCTCCAATTTATCCACATATTTCCTGAAATGTAGCACCTAGAACTGGACACAATACTCCAGTTGAGGCCTAATCAGCATAGGGTAGAGCAAAAGAATTACCTCTCATGTCTTTCTTACAACACTCCTGCTAATACATCCCAGAATGATGTTTGCTTTTTTTCCAACAGTGTTACCCTGACTCATATTTAGCTTGTGATCCACTATGACCCCCAGATCCTTTTCCGCAGTACTCCTTCCTAGGCAGTCATTTCCCGTTTTGTATATGTGCACATGATTGTTCCTTCCTTACTGAATTTCATCCTATTTAATCAGAGCATTTTCCAAGTTTGTCCAGATCATTTTGAATTGTAATCCTATCCTCCAAATCACTGGCAACTCCTCCCAACTTAGTATCATCCACAAACTTTATAAGAGTACTCTCTATTCCATTATATAAATCACTGATGAAGATATTGAACAGAACTGGACCCAGAACTGATTCCTGTGGAGCTCCACTTGATATGCCTTTCCAGCTTCACTGTGAATCACTGATAACTACTCTCAGGGAACAGTTTTGATATCAGTTATGCACCCACCTTATAGTAGCTTCAGCTAGTTTATATTTCACTAGTTTGTCTTTCAGAAGGTTATGCAAGACAGTATCAAAAGCCTTACTAAAGACAAGATATACCACATATACTGCTTCCCTGCATCCTCAAGGCTTGTTACCCAGTCAAAGGAAGCTATTAGTTGGTTTAACATGATTTATTCTTGTTACTTATCACCATATTATCTTCTAGGACTTTGCAAATTGATTGCTCAATTATTTGCTCCATTATCTTTCTGGGTACTGAAACTAAGATGACTGGTCTGTAATTTCACGGGTTGTCCTTATTTCTCTTTTTTATAGACAGGAATTATATTTGCCCTTTTCCAGTCCTCTGTAATCTTTCCTGTTTTCCATGACTTTTTGAAGATAATCACTAATGGCTCAAATATTTCTTCAGCCAGCTTCTTGAGTATTCTAGGATGTATTTCATCAGGCACTAGTTATATGAAGACATGTTACTTGTCTAAGTAATTTTTAACTTGTCTTTTTGCTATTTTATCCTCTAATCCTACCTCATTTTCACTGGCATTCACTTGCCAGATGTCCAATCGCTACTAAGGATTTTGGTGAAACAAAAAAGTCATTTAATTTCTGCCATTTCTACATGTAGTAGGAAGATGGCCTGAAACATAAGCCTAATATCAGAGCCCTTTTATCAGAGGCCTGAAGCCTGGGCTAAAGTAGTGGCTTTGATAATATAAAGCAAAGTCAGGCTGCGAACAAGAGGCAGACCCTGCTCACAGAATCTGTCAAGAACAGAGCTGATATTGCAAAAACACACATTCCTAAGTAGTGCTAGGCACAAGAACATACACAGAAACACTTTTCAGAAGGATGGTACCAGAACACCTCAATACAAACACATTCCCCAAAGATAACGGAAACATGCTGACCCATCTTAAAGACATGGTCAGGATGACAGTGTGATGGATAGAGATGTTTTGATCAAACCAACATGTACAAGGTAATGGGTGGCAACTAGATACATTAGAGGGTGGTACCTAGACATGTATAAAAAGGTAGCTCAGAGGGAGTGTCTTTGTTTGGCATATGGGATAATAGAAAGTCCCGCCATTAACTGAGTAAGTCCATTGCAACAGGCATACATGTGTTAATTTACCTGTAACCATTGAGGCATGACATTAGGACCGTGCTTTGTTGACAATAAACCTGACCAAGTCCCTTCACTACGAACCGAGTCTGTGGTTATTGGGCAATTCAATTGAGGTCTACTGTGCCAACTATCTGGAACAGCACACAGAAAACACATACACACAGCCAAACATGCGACGACACCACATTTTCTGTTATTTTCCCCCCCTCCACATTGAATAGTGGGCCTACTCTGTCCTCGGTCTTCCTCTTGCTTCTAATGTATTTGTAGAATGTTTTCTTGTTATCCTTTATGTCTCTAGCTAGTTTGATCTCGTTTTGTGGCTTGGCTTTCTTAAGTTGGTCCCTACATACTTGTGTTATTTGTTTATAGTCATCCTTTGTAATTTGACCTAGTTTCCACATTTTGTAGGACTTTTTTTTGAATTTCAGATTATTGAAGATCTCCCATCTTTCCTATGTAGAAATTTCGGTGTCTGTTTTATTTCTGTTTCTATGTATTTTGTACCATTTTCATATTTGCCACTGTAGGGTTATTTGTACCATTTTCATATTTGCCACTGTAGGGTTACCAACTTTCTAATTGTACAAAACTGAGCACCCTTTCCCCACCCCTTATCCCTCCCCTGTCCTGAGGCCCCTCCCCCACTCCCTCCAGCCCCTTCCCTCTGTCGCTCGCTCTCCCCCACCCTCACTCACTTTCACTGGGTTGGGGCAGAAGGTTGGGATGCCGGAGGGGGTGAGGGCTCCAGCTGGGCATGGGTGGGCTCTGGGCTGGGGCCAAAAATGAGGGGTTCAGGGTCTGGGAGGGGGCTCTGGGATGGGGCAGGAGCTTGGTGTGTGGGAGAGGGTGTGGGCTCTGGGAGGGGGGTCATGGCTGGGGCAGGGGGCTGGGGTACAGGAGGGGGTGTAGGATGCAGGCTCTGGGCGGGTGTATGGGTGCAGGAGGGGGTGTCACGTGGGGCAAGGCATTGGGGTGTGGGTGGAGGTGCAGGGTCTGGGAGGGAGTTAGGGTGCAGGAGGGATTCTGACCTGGGGCAGGGCAGTTGGGGTAGCACTTACCTCAGGCGGCTCCTGGCCAGCAGTGCAGCAGGGCTAAAGCAGGCTCCCTGCCTGCTCTGGCTCCGCGCTGCTCCCAGAAGCATCTGCCATGTCCAGCCTCTAGGTGGAGGCACAGCCAGGCAGTGCTGCGCAGTGCGCGCTGCCCACACCCACAGGTCCCCTGCAGTATGCATATTCCTGGCCAATGGGAGCTGCAGAGGCAACGCTCAGGGCGGGGGAAGTGCATGGAGATTCCCTAATCGCATCTGCGTGTAGGGGACACAGGGACAGGCTGGTCGCTTCCGGGAGCTGCGCAGAGCCAGGGCCTTAGCCCCACTGCTCCACCGACTGGACTTTTAGCGGCCCAGTCAGCAGTGGTATTTGCAACCCAACGTGCCAGACAGGCTCCCCGCCCCCCACTATTACTACAAGCGGGCCAGGGGCCCATGTTCCCATCACTTTTAAAAGTGGAAAGACTATGCCCTCCCATTTTTTTCCTGCCTGAAGGATGAGTGACATGGGATGGAAGGGATTGAGAGGAGCGAGTGGAGGGTGGAGCCTCGGAGGAAGAGGCAGAGTGGGGGCAGTGTTTTGAGGGGAAGGGCGGGCAGTGTTACTGTTTGGCTGCTGGTAGCAACCCCCCCCCCACACACACACTTCTTAGGAGTTTCCAGCACTCCTGTTACTACATCTGTCTCAGCTTCCTGCTTTGTGATAGAGTGTGGCTTTTGTGCTTTTCTGGGAGATTGTTTTCCTTGAACTTTACTTTGTGTGTGTTACAATAGTGTGTAGAAGCCCTAGTTAAGACCCCATTGCACTGGGTAATATGCAGACCCTCCAAAAAAAAAAAAAAAGATGGTCCCCGTCCCATAGAGCATGCACTTAAAGATTTGACAGTAGCTTTTACAAGCAATAGGAGTGAGAAAAGGAAAGATGGAGGAGGGTAGAAAGGATTATATTATGTGTTTGCATAGGCCCACAGTCCCCATATCCCAGACACTATTGCTTTTACTTTCTTTCCTAATAACTTTCTGCCTTAATTTCCCATGTATACCAGCTTTTAAAAATAAAATATCAATATCATATGCATTTTTATGAAACCACTTAGAAGAGGTATGAACCAATTCCTCTCTTTTTGCCTAATTCCTTTCTTCCGTATGTGTTAAAATAAAATTTGTTTCACATACCACCTCTTCCATGGTTTAGTGCACTTACAGAGAAAAAAAATCATATTAAAACTCTTGAGCTTCTGAAAAATATAATCAGCTCAATCTCTTGACCTTTCCACCACAGAGAATGTGTAGTTTAGTTAATTTAAACTTAATGATACAGAATTAGATTTTCATTTAAAAAGCAAAACAAAAAAACAAACCCTGCAGTTAATTTTTATGATTTTTTTGTGTGTGTGCAAAACCTGCATCATCCATAGCTGCTTCCCCTTTCCCCACCCAACTTTGTGAAACTAGCAAAGGAGCAAAATTCACTGTTTTTTTGGTTGTTGTTGTTGCTTGCACAGCAACATGTTTGCAGGCTGCGAAAAAGCAGCCAATATACTAGCAAAGCTTCAAGAGCAAATCAGTGTGCCAAGTGGAGCCAGTATTGATGACAGCATTAAACATTTTTGGCCTTTTCAAAATCTGAAAAAAAAAAAAAAAAAAAAAAAACAATACCAAAAAAAAATTCAGTAAAAGTATGCATTTTCAGGATCCACAGAAGGAACACAATTTATTTATACACAAATTGAAACAGGAAGTAATTGCTTGAGAGCTCTATATACTTTTTATTTGCTGGAACGGATGGAGAAGCAAAAGTTATCCATCAATAAAACATATAATGTCAAAATAGGAAAAACAAGACTTCAGGAGTCCTGACTTTTTAATGGGATATTTTGTCACATTTTATGGATTTCAAAGGATGACATATAGAATGTCAGTGAGAATGTGGCTGTTATTACTCCAAAAAAACCCTTATTGCCTGTCTGAGAAACAGAAAAAAAACATAGAAGATTTTTGAAAAGGATCATCCTATTGGTTAAAAGCTTCTGCTGTGAAGTGGGTGGGTTTTTTATGTACCATATTTGATAAACACATCAGAATATCAAACATGAAAGAGTCATTACATCTTGGCTACCTTATCTGAGCTAAGGTTAATAACTCTTTTCCAGTAGTGTAGATATAATTACTAGTATCCCAGCAAGGCATAATGTAATGTAGAGCAGAGAAGTGGGCTATCCAGAATTATCTGTCTCCTATCTCTCCGTTTGCTTCCTCTAATTCTTCTAGAAGCTCCCACAGAGGTCCAAAGCTGAGAAATATAAACTTGGCTATTGTGATCAAAACTTGGTAGCTGGATACTGCCTGCCTCTTGTGTGGAAGAATACTTAAAAGATAATAAAACAGCAGTATGGGACGATGCCCCTGAACACAATTGTTTCAAAACAAGAAAATATAGTGTCTGGACTATAACTGCTGTCAAGTATTTAAACTTCCCCTTTTCCACTATTTAGTCAGAACTCATTTTCATTGAATAGCTGGAAATATTGTTACTAGATACTGAGTGACCCTGAATTCCAAGAACATTTTTAGAATTAAAATTTAGAATTGAGTTTTAATATCAAAGTCACTGATGATGATACGGCTGCTGCTGGATGTACAGATTTATGGTGATGACACTGGTTATTTACTGTGTTATTGTGAAATAACACTGTAGTGTTACCCTGATTTACCATGTAGTTTATGAAAATACTGGGTGATGTTTTACAGCAGCCTAGTAAATAATGCGACTCTCCACTGTAGCTTCTGACACTGACAATGATTTGTGATGTCAGTTGAAGATGAGAGGCTACAGAATAAGTCCTCTGGTCATGAATCTTCCCACGGCACTCCAGCACCACTTAAAAGTCTTGGCATCCCTGACTGGGAGATGTCTGAGTAAGTGGCTAAAAATAGCACTGGCATTACTTCATTATAAAGCTATTTATGTTTGACTTGATGGGCGGTTTTGAGTACAAATTATCATCCCGCTCATCATAAGTCATTTTCAAAAGTGACTGATAATTTCCATTTTTAGGTACCCAACTTGAGACTGTTTTTGAAAGGTGGGTGCTCACCATTGCTAAAAATGAAACTCCTTTAAGGTGTCGCTCTTGAGCTTAATATAATTTTAGGCAGAGGAAATCATTCAGAATATAGGTAGGTTAGAAAAAGAAGGAAAGGTAATAGAAAACTTGTGGGAAGCAGTATTTGGAGATTTCCTGGCAGCAATAATGTAGCAACAAATTATAAAGTATAAATAGGGTGCATGGGCCCACTGCTTCTTTATTTTTAGGCACCTAACTAGGTGGCTTTTGTTCAGAGAAGCTGAGCAGCCACCGGTCCCTTGACTTTCTAGCAGGGCCTACACAAAATATTTCTAATCTACATGCCCAAAGTTAGGCTCCTAAATTCATATTTAGGTACCTAAATAAGTGTCCTCAGTTTCAATGTGAGCCTTAGGTGCTCAGTACCTATGAAACTGACAACACATTGACTTCAGTGGGATGTGCTTGTGCTCAGTACGTATGAAAATCAGGCTTAAAACTTTTGGCATAGCCAATGCTTTCATAATTCTCTTCGGAGCCTAATAAAAATTATGGGATTTTCTGTTAATAGCAATGTCCTGTGTTGATCCACTGTATTGTGTGAGCAGGGACTCAGAAGAAATTAATTCTTGCCATTTTTTCCCCCCAGAACAGGAGCTGAGCAATAGCACCAGTGCTTTTTCTGAAGTAAAATGTTCTTACTGTTTCACTTCAAAAGGCAGAAAGTAAGGCACAGCTTGAAAGAATGAAATGGGAACATAACCTGAGAGAAAGGAAACAGCTGTTAATTCAAAGGTCTGATCAGTCTGGTACAGCCGTGCTCACTCCTACTTTGCCATATCACTGTGACATCCTCCCCAGATCAGACTTGCCGGAGTTCCCTCACTTCTTTCTTCTGACTTAGAGCGTGGTGTGTAACTACAGAATGAGTTCAGGAACACAGGGAAATGTCCAATTCATCCCAGTGACACTGATTAAAAATTTACAGACACAACAGGATGGCTTGTGTCTTTAAGAGTCAATCTGGAATTTTGTTTGCTTGTTTGTTTTTCCCTTTGAGATTCAGTTCTTGCTCCTGTTCTGGGTTTTCTTGTTTTGTGTGCTGTGAATGTGTAAGTGAATGTGATATAAATGAACAGTGAAAGGTAATACAATGATCTATCTAGTATTTATGCATCATTCCAAGAAAACTAGGAAAAGGACATGTGACGGGTTGGATCACAGAAACCCCCTTGGGAACTGCCAACTGATGTGCCAAGACTACTTCAGCCTCTGCTTTCCCTGCCAGCCTGGGAGTCCAGCACCCACTCTGCTCCAACACAGACCCAGGTCTGAACCATGTGTCCCAAAGCTGCAGACTTAATTGAAAGCAACTTACAGAAGTGTTCCTGTCTTTAACACTCAGATGCCTAACTCCCAATCGGGTCTAAAACCCAAATAAATCTATTTTACTCATAAATTGTTCACCCTCTGCACAGCTGTTTGCCCTCCCCTACCTCCCCCTCCCCCCGCAGGTATTAATACATACTCTGAGTTAATGAATAAGTAAAATGTGATTTTATTAAATACAGAAAGTAGGATTTAAGTGGTTCCAAGTAGTGACAGAGAGAACAAAGTGAATTACCAAGTAAAATAAAATAAAACATGCAAATCTAAGTCTAATACTGTAATAAAACTGAATACAAATAAAATCTCACCCTCAGAGATGTTTCAATAAGTTTCTTTCACAGACTGGACACCTTCCTAGTCTGGGCACAATCCTTTCCCTGGTTCAGCCCTTGTTCCAGCTCAGGTGGTAGCTAGGGGATTTCTCATGATGGCTGCCACTTTGTTCTGTTCCACCCACTTATATATATTTTGCATAAGGCGGGAATCCTTTGTCCCTCTGGGTTTCCACCCCGCCTTCTCAATGGAAAAACACCAGGTTAAAGATGGATTTCAGTTCAGGTGACATGATCACATGTCACTGTAAGACCCCAAGCATTCATTCCTCCCAGCCTGACTCACAGGAAGGCCTGCCACAGCCAATTGGTTAATGGGAGCCATCAAGGTTCCAAACCACCATTAATGGCCCACACTTTGCATAATTACAATAAGCCTTCAGAGTTATATTTTATATTTCTAGCTTCAGATATAAGAGTGATACATTTATACAAATATGATGACCACACTCAGTAGATTATAAGCTTTGTAATGATAGCTTACAAGAGATCTTTTGCATGAAGAATATTCCAGTTACATTATATTCATACTCATTAGCATATTTTCATAAAATCATATAGAGTGCAACGTCACAGGACAAATAGGCAAATGCATACTCCTGGGCAAAAGCTAATGGTTGGTAGTTACCAACCAGATTTGCCAGGCTCTGCTGGAGACAAAATGTGCAGCATGTAGACACATAGGACTCAGAAACACAAGAAGCGGGAATTAAAAAGAAACCTCAAGGCAAAAGAACATAGAGAAGTTCTTGTTCAGAGATGGCTAGTGAGCTTCACATCAATTGGAGTTAAGACCTTATATTACTAAGTATGGTAATCTTTGTTTTGGTTTCTTTCTCTATATGAGGATAATTATTAAATTCTATTTCCTTTAACCCTGATTGGTCTGAAACCCCCTCTTTCTTTACAAGCCAAGCCAGCATCTTGGTCTCTTTGAGAACAGAACATTGTGCTTATGGGGGACAGCTAACTACCCCACCCCCCATATTTTCAACTCAAGCCTATAAAGCAGTAGTTAGACATAAAAAAAGTCTGATTTTCAGAGGTGTTGAGATCTTCTAGTTCCCTGTGACTTCACTGGGAGTTGTGGGTACTCTGTGCGCCTTTGCAAATCAGACAATTTATTTCAATGCCTAAATATGAAGTTAGATGTGCAAGTTTAGTTTACTAAGTTTGAAAATATTGGTCTATCATTTTCTGTATATGAAGACACTGATAAAGCTTTATGGTCTAGATCCTCACAGGGATTTAGGTGTCTACTGCCATTTTAGCCACCTAAGTCCAAATTGAGATCCTCAAAATTCCCATTCAGTTGTTGTCTAACTCTGCAGGCCCCTAAGTTTCCACTGGTAAAATCCCCGAGACATCCATATTTCTGCCATGTGGTTTCCAGCTGGATATGCAAATAGCTGCCTAGCACACAGGTACCTATCTCATGACTAACTTCCAGTGGGATCCTGAAACATGGCAATGCCTCACCTATCTTGCCTGTGGGCATGAGCTGGTAGGTGTGCACAAAGCATGCCTAACCCCACACAAAAGATGAAGATGTAGTGCTACTGGTGTCCCTCTTTTAACTGTTAACCCTGTGATTGGGGCACTTACCTGGGATGTGGGAGTGCCCTATATCAGTCAGAGTAGGGTTTGTACCTACGTTTCCCATGTTGTAGGTGAATGCTCTAACCACTGGGGGCACCAGCACTGTCACCATCATTCTTTGCAAAAAAAAAAAAAAACTGCAGGGATTTAACTTCAGGAAAGGATTCACAGTTGTGAATCCCACTGGCTCAGACCCTGTTTCAGGGGTGCAGGTTAGGCCACATACCTCTCCTCAGCTTTTCTTAATTGGGTAGCTTAGAGTGCTCCTTGTTCAGTGTTCTGGCTTTTTGTGGATCCCATCTTAGGTACCAAACTCTGCCTATCAATTTTACTGGGAGCCTCAGCGTTTAACTCAAGACAATGGATTCCATTCGGTGGCAGTCCATCTAAAGTTCGGCAGACCATCTAAAGACCCTTTTATGGATATAGACCTCCCTTTCCTCTGCATGTGCAACACTGTCACATTAACAGATGAGAACTTGATGCTGCTCCGTCCTGCTGAAGCCAAGCTCCAGGTGATGAAAACTACAAGAGTATAGATTACAAATAAAAGTCAGGTTTAAACTAGTGTAAATGGTGAATTCTCTGTAACTTGAAGTCATTAAATCATGATTTGAAGACTTCAGTAATTCATTCAGCAGTTAGGGGTCTATTTCTGGAGTGGATGGGTAAGGTTCTGTGACCTATGAGTCTATGTGAATCAATAGAACTATATACTTGCAGTATGAATGCTTTCTCTATTGTAGTTCTAGTAAAAGACCTCTTTACTCAAAATATGGACTTTCACCTTATAGTTTTTTTCTTCTGTGGTTCTAAATAGTATTTAAGTCAAGCTATTCAGTTTTAGTTCACCTACAACAGGCAAAAGTATCAATAGATATCAGCACAGCAACAAGTTCATGCATGTTACTTTAGTGAACCTGATTTTTCCTTCCATTCTTTATATTTGCACTTATCTCTCCATATATTGCTCTCCTGTGTTTCTGTGTCTCTGTTTTAATACAGGGAACAGATTTCTTAGCTTGACAAATGAGCACTGCCAAAGCTCATATACTTTGATGCCTGAGCACCTCTCGGAGTAATAATGAAAACTGCCACTTCCTAACAGGTATGCTGTTAACTTTTGTGAAAAAAAGAAATTTTGCAAGTAGATTTATGGACTGCTAGGGACTAGTTGCTAGTTTGTTTGGTTTCTTTTTTCGATTGGAAAGTGGTATAACATTATCAGTAGCTATTATACATTCGTAAACAAAAGTTCCGTCCAGATTTTATATAATGTTTAGCACTATATGGCAAAACATTGAGCATATTTAATTGATGATGCCCATCAGAAATCAACTGATATAGTAATGTGAGGAGTCACCTAACCAGAAATTTTGGTGGTCCATAGATAACACGAATAGCGTAGTTATCTTATGCTTTTATTCACTAGCTCTGCCTCTTATTTAATCAACTTATACTTTCTTACAGTGCTGATGTATTATTGGCACCATTAGTAGAAGATGGCAGGATGACATGAGTTCTTATGGCTGTAAGCAGGGTCTGAATTAGTTCTTCAGGAGCAAATTGTATTTATGTGAAGATACCTACTCTGCCAAGATATCCAGCAGATAGAGCTGTGTTGCTCAAAGTGATCAACTTTGGGCTAGTGTTGAGTTACAAATCACTTTAGTACTGAATGCAGGGGCAGTGAAATATTATCAATGTTGTTGTCTTTATTGTATGAGTAAAGGGGAGGAGAACTGTGCTTAACCTGTCCCAAATGAGGGGGTCACCCTCAGCTGAAATGACCTCATTAAGCCAGGGGCTCAAATGCTAGATCCATGTGACAGCAACAGGGATGGGGACAGATGTCCCAGCCAGGAGGTGTGGACTCTCTCTAAGGTTTAACCTATCCCCGTCCCACACACACACAAATTTTAAAGATAGAGCTAAATAGGCTTCATTAGGAGTCTTTTCTTATTTTAAGTACTCACTAAGAGCTGAAATCACTTGTGGTGGGGCAGTGTTTCTGTCCAGCCTGCTGAGAGCTAAAAATCACTAAGGGTATGTCTACACTACGGGATTTATCTGAATTTATATAATTCGAATTTTGGAAACAGATTGTATAAAGTCGAATGTATGCGGCCACACTAAGCACATTAATTCGGCAGTGTGCGTCCATGTACCGGGGCTAGCATCGATTTCCGGAGCTGTGGGTAGCTATTCCATAGCTATCCCATAGTTCCTGCAGTCTCCTCTGCCCATTGGAATTCTGGGTTGAGATCCCAATGCCTGATGGGGCCAAAAACATTGTCGCGGGTGGTTCTGGGTACATCCTCCCCCCTCTCCAGGGAAGCAACGTCAGACAACTGTTTCGCGCCTTTTTCCTGGGTGAACAGTGCAGACGCCATACCATGACAAGCATGGAGCCCGCTCAGCTCAAGACAGCAGTCATGAACATTGTAAACACCTCATGCGTTATCGTTCAGTTTATGCTGAACCAGAACCTGCAAAACCAGGTGGCGAGGAGTAGGCTATGGCAGCGTGGCGGCGAGAGTGATGAGGACATGGACATGGAATTCTATCAAACCGCGGGCCCCGGTGCTTTGGAGATCATGCTGTTAATGGGGCAGGTTATAGCCGTGGAATGCTGATTCTGGGCCCAGGAAACAAGCACAGACTGGTGGGACCGCATAGTGTTGCAGGTGTGGGACGATTCCCAGTGGCTGCGAAACTTTCGCATGCATAAGGGCACTTTCATGGAACTTTGTGACTTGCTTTCCCCTGCCCTGAAGCACCAGAATACCAAGATGAGAGCAGCCCTCACAGTTGAGAAGTGAGTGGCGATAGCCCTGTGGAAGCTTGCAACGCCAGACAGCTACCGGTCAGTCGGAAATCAATTTGGAGTGGGCAAATCTACTGTGGGGGCTGCTGTGATGCAAGTAGCCAAAGCAATCACTGAGCTGCTGCTACGAAAGGTAGTGACTCTGGGAAATGTGCAGGTCATAGTGGATGGCTTTGCTGCAATGGGATTCCCTAACTGTGGTAGGGCGATAGATGGAACCCATATCCCTATCTTGGCACCGGAGCACCAGGGTACCCAGTACATAAACCGCAAGGGGTACTTTTCAATGGTGCTGCAAGCACTTGTGGATCACAAGGGACGTTTCACCAACATCAACGTGGGCTGGCCGGGAAGGGTTCATGACGCTCGCGTCTTCAGGAACACTACTCTGTTTAAACAGCTGCAGCAAGGGACTTACTTTCTGGACCAGAAAATAACCGTTGGGGATGTTGAAATGCCTATAGTTATCCTTGGGGACCCAGCCTACCCCTTAATGCCATGGCTCATGAAGCCATACACAGGCAGCTGGGACAGGAGTCAGGAGCTGTTCATCTACAGGCTGAGCAAGTGCAGAATGGTGGTAGAATGTGCATTTGGCCATTTAAAAGGTCGCTGGCGCTCGTTACTGACTCGGTCAGACCTCAGCCAAACCAATATCCCCATTGTTATTGCTGCTTGCTGTGTGCTCCACAAGCTCTGTGAAAGTAAGGGGGAGACATTTATGGCGGGGTGGGAGGCTGAAGCAAATCGTCTGGCTGCTGATTGTGTGCAGCCAGACACCAGGGCGATTAGAAGATCACACCAGGAAGCGCTGCGCATCAGAGAAGCTTTGAAAACCAGTTTCATGACCGGCCAGGCTACGGTGTGAAAGTTCTGTTTGTTGAAAATCCGCCCCCTTGATTGACTCATTCCCTGTAAGCAAACCACCCTCCCCCCTTAAATCACAGCTTGCTTTTAAAGGAAATAAAGTCACTATTGTTTAAAAATCATGTATTCTTTATTAGTTGATTATAAACATAGGGAGAGAACCGACAAGGTAACCCGGATGAGGTTTGGGAGGAGGATAGGAGGGAAGTAAAAGCCCACTGAAAAAATTCAATATTATGACAGCCTTTTGGTTGGGCTGTCCACTGGGGTGGAGAGGGAGGGTGCACGGAGCCTTCCCCTCCCCCCCGCGTTCTTACATGTCTGGGTGAGGAGGCTATAGAACATGGTGAGGGGGGACGGAGGTTATACAGCTGCTGCAGTGGCACTCTGTTATCCTGCTGCCTTTCCTGAAGCTCCACCAGACGCTGGAGCATGTCTGTTTGATCACACAGCAGCCCCAGCATTGCAGCCTGCCACCTCTCATCTCGAGCATCCCTCATGACCTCACGTTCACTGGCATCTTTCCTGTACTTATATACTTCCACTCATTCAAATGAGCTCTTTCATTGCGAGTGCATTCCATTATTTACGAGAACATCTCGTCTCACGTCCTCTTTCTCCGACGCCTTATCTGAGATAGCCTTTGGGATGGAGGAGGGAGGCTTGAAAAATTTGCAGCTGCTGGAGGGATGGAAAAAAGGAGAGAAGTTTTTAAAAAGATACATTTTACAGAACAATGCTTATACTCTTTCACGGCGAAAAACACTATTCCCATTACATGACACATGTGATTTCAGTTCAAGGTCGCATTTTCCATCTTAATATTGAGTGCCAGTGGCTTTGGTGTTAGAGATCACAGACGCAGGTCCGGGCAACAGAATTCGGCTTGCATGCGGCCATGGTAAGCCATTGTCTTTTGGCTTCTGCGCCCTCCTTTCCCACATACCAAGCAAAGCCCGTTGACTGCTGCAGTTTTCCTGTTAACCTTCAGCAGCAGAAAACAAACTAACCCCGCCCCATCCAATTATCTGGGATGATCACTTTATCCCTCCCCCCAGCGCGTGGCTGGTATCAGGGAAGATCCCTGCAAAAACCAAACTAACCCCCCGTTCCCCCCCACCCGCCATGAATTATCTGGGATGATCGCTGTACCCCTCCCCCCACTGCGTGGCTGGTATCAGGGAAGATTCCTGCTAGCCAAAGGCGAAAAGCTCAGCGCCAATTCCCCCGCTCCCCTGCGCTTGGCTAACTGCAGGGAAGGATTTCTTTTCAGCCACAGGCAAACAGCCCAGTAGGAACGGCCACCTCTGTCCCCTTAATTAAATTCCCGTATTTCAACCAGGTTACCATGAGTGATATCACTCTCCTGAGGATTACACAGCAAGATAAAGAACGGATGTTGCTGGAATGCCAGCAAACACCGGGACCATATGCTGCCAGGCTTTGTCATGCAATGATACCAGATTACTTGCTACTAGCATGGTGTGGTCAAGTGTCCTACCATGGAGGACGGAATAAGGCTGCACTGCCCAGAAACCTTCTGCAAAGGCTTTTGGAGTACCTCCAAGAGAGCTTCATGGAAATGTCCCTGGAGGATTTCTGCTCCATCACCAGACACGTTAACAGACTTTTCCAGTAGCTGTACTGGCCATGAATGCATCCCAAGTCCTCAGGGCAAATTAATCATTAAAAAAATGCTTGCTTTTAAACCATGCTTTATATTTTAAAAGATAACTCACCTGAAGTCCCTTCCATGGCGTCATGGTCTTGGGTAGAGGCTTGGGAGGGTACTTCAGTCAGGCTGAGAAAAAGATCCTGGCTGTTGGGGAGAACGGAGTGCTGTGTGCTCTCCGCAAGCTCATCCTCCTCCTCCTCCTCTTCCCCATCCGCAGAATCCTCAGGTGTGGCTGATGAGATTACCCCTGCCTCGGAATCCACGGTCAGAGGTAGGGTAGTGGTGGCGGCCCCCCTAAAATTGCATGCAGCTCAGCCTAGAAGCGGCATGTCTGCGGCCCTGACCCAGAGCGACCATTTACCTCCTTCGTTTTCTCATAGGCTTGTCTGAGCTCCTTGACTTTCACGCGGCACTGCACTGAGTCCCTATTGTGGCCTTTCTCCATCATGCCCTTGGAGATTTTTTCAAAAGTTTTGGCATTCAGTCTTTTTGAACGAAGTTCTGCTAGCACTGAATCCTTTCCCCGTTTAGCGATCAGATCCAGTACCAGGTCCATGCTGGTGCTCTTTTTCGATTATCGGCCTGCATGGTTATCTGTGCTGATGAGCTCTCTGTGGTCACCTGTGCTCTCCTATGCTGGGCAAACAGGAAATGAAATTCAAATGTTTGCGGGGCTTTTCCTGTCTACCTGGCCAGTGCATCCGAGTTCAGATTGCTGTCCAGAACAGTCACAATGGTGCACTGTGGGATAGCTCCCAGAGGCCAATACCATCGAATTGCGGCCACACTAACCCTAATTCGAAATGACAATATCAATTTTGGCGCTACTCTGCTCATCGGGGAGGAGTACAGAAATCGATTTTAAGAGCCCTTTATTTCAAAATAAATGGCTTTGTTTTGTGGATGGGTGCAGGGTTAATTCGATTTAACTCTGCTAAATTTGAATTAAACTCATAGTGTAGACCAGACCTAAGAGACAGACCTACATAAGTTACAGCAGAGAGGCAGATGGCAGCAGAACGTAACTGGTGAGCAGCCGGCAAAAGTGGCGAGCAGTTGGCAGTGGCCAGTAGTCAGCCGGTGGGAGCGGCTGGCAGGGCCAGGGTCACCCATGGGGGAGGCCAAGTGGGACAATTTGCCCCGGGCCTCGCAGGGGCCCCCACGAGAGTTTTTCGGGGGCCCTGGAGCGGGGTCCTTCACTCGCTCCGGGGGCCCCAGAAAACTCTCGCGGGGCCCAGGTCCCCGCTCCGGGTCTTTGGCGGCAGTTCAGCAGTGGGGGGGGGGTCCTTCCGCCAGTCTTCGGAATTTGGCGGCGGGGGCCCCCTGCCGCCGAAGACCCCAGGCCCCCTGAATCCTCTGGGCAGCCTTGACCAGGGCAGCCACCAGAGAGGAACCATAGCTGGTGGTGCGGCCAGCTAGAGCAAGTGCTCAGGTGGTGGAGCAAGCAAGATGCCTTCTTCCCTGGGTGGGAGGTGAACTCACACAGATGAGCCTCTGAACCCTGGATCCTCACTGACCAAGGACAACCATTGTGAGTGAGGTATGGTGAGGGAGCAGAGGGGGGCACAGTAAAGGGACTTTTGGCTGTAGAACTCAAGAACGTGAGGCAGAAGACTCCACTCCATACACTGTAGGGTGGGTGTCCTGCTCACAGTTTTAGGTTTATGAATCCTGCTTGTGGCATTTTCCCTAATTAATGTTGGGTGACTTCCCTCCTTTCATTAAAAGTTTCTTTTCTACACTCAGACTCTGTGCTTGTGAGTGGGGAAGTATTGCCTCTCAGAGGCACCCAGGGGTGGTGTGTAATTTTCCCAGGTTACTTGGTTGGGGCTTGAGCTGATTCTGTGTTATATTATTGACAAGAAACCCCTAGATATTGAACCTGGCCCTGGTTGCTACCGGCTCCACCTGGCAGAAGGGTTATATGGCATTGAAATATTTGCTATGATTCCATTTAGAAGAGATTCACATACTTGTTGGCAGCTGCTTTTATGATCCTGTGAGTCATTTATTTTAAATTAGATGGGAGCAAGTTAATGGAAAAGTCCAAGAGTGCTCATCTATTTTCCTTCTGGTTCCCACTACAGTAATATAGTAACTCATGTAGTCCAGGGCAGGATGTACATGTATGTGTGATTAGGGATTACAATATAAAGAATAGTTCTAATTCAGGACCATTCTGTTCTGATCAGCTGCAAAACGTGTGTTTTGTATTTAACCAAGATCAGTGTACCTGGCAAACTAATTAGGCATGAGTGATCATAGTGAAATTCTTTGCTCTCCAATGTAGCAACTTCAGTCAGGCTGCCAAGTGATACTAGATACTTCAGCTTTGCCCCTGTTGTTGCAATGTATTCATAAGACCAGTTGTGATGTTACTGATGTAACCTGGGATGGTATAAATCATTGTTGCAACCACTGTTACATATTTGCAGGAAATATTGTACAAAAGTTGTCGTATAAGGTGTCTATGGAAAGGTTATGGTTTGCTGCTGCTGATTATGCTGTCTGTATGCATGCATCATTTTTGTAGTTGATGTTATGAATTTTGGCTATGTACTTGTATATTAATGCGTTTTAATTCTGAAGTAGCCTTAGTAAAGCATTTGGTCAGCTTCTTGAGAAAGGAATTTGCAAGTTAATTGCCTAATCAAGAAACACTTAACTGACAATAGACCTTGGGAGACTCCAATCGACATAAGAATTCTTCCTGGGTACGTTCAAGATAACATGTGGGCAAGGCTGCCATCTGTAAAGTACTGAGTCATGCATGGACACGTGACTTGCCCATGTGACTTCAAACTCAATTTTGCTCTTGTTTTCCACAGTAAGAACAAAGAGGTGTCTTTACACCTGGAAGAGACTATAAAAGGCAGCTGCCTCATCTCCATCATGTCTTCAATCCTGCTTCTTGCCTCTGGAGGAACTTTGCTACAAACTGAAGCTTTGAACAAAGGTCTGAATGACCCATCCAGCTGTGGATGTATTCCAGAGACTTGATTTGAACCTGAAGTTTATTCTATCATGGCTACAAGCCTGAACCAAGAACTTTGCCATTACTGTATGTAATTAATTCCATTTAATCAATTCTAGCTCTCATCTATATCTTTTTCCTTTTATGAATAAACCTTTAGATTTTAGATTCTAAAGGACTGGCAATGGCGTGATTTGTGGGTAAGATCTGATTTGTATATTGACCTGGGTCTGGGGCTTGGTCCTTTGGGATCAAGAGAATCTTTTTTCTTTTACTGGGGTATTGGTTTTCATAACCATTTGTCCCCATAATGAGTGGCACTGGTGGTGATACTGGGAAACTGGAGCGTCTAAGGGAATTGCTTGTGTGACTTGTGGTTAGCCAGTGGCGTAAAACCAAAGTCCTCTATGTTTGGCTGGTTTGGTTCACCTTAGAGGTGGAAAAACCCCAGCCTTGGGTGTAACTGCCCTGCTCTGAGCAATTTGTCCTGAATTGGCACTCTCAGAAGTGTCCAACCAGAACCAGCATTGTTACACCAGTTTATCCATAAATACATCTGATTTTTGCAACAGAAACCTGATCCGGCAAAGCATCCTGGTGGGAGGGTAAGAGTATAGAGTGGTGGGCTATATCATAGGAGAAGGATTGAAATGGACCAACCCTGAATACTGGTTATTTGGCATGAGGCCATGTAACACTACATTGGTCAGTATTGTGGGGGTGGGAATGGAAGGAGTTAGCCTCCCATGAAAAATAAAAGTGAATAAAGTGCAGCTTTTCATGTTAAAATCCATCTCTGTGTCTTCAAACTTAGACTAAATGAGTCTTTGCTTAACTTCACCCTACCTTTATTACTTCGAGTTAACTTCTATCTTTACCATATATCTTGAACAATTTCTCCCCATTATGTCTTAACCCTTCAACTATTGTATATGACCAAGTCCCCCTTTTAGTCATCTTACCACCAAAATTATGTATATTGATTCTTTTTTTATTTTCCTTGAAAGTCAGTTCAATCTACCCTATGATCATCATTGTTTCCCTTTCTCTGAGATCCTTTCAGTTTATAGATATTTCTGGTAATGAGGTGCCTATGACCAAGCAGAGCATTTAAATGTGTGTTCCTCAGAATCATATAGAGAGGAATTATCACCTTCCTACTCTGTGACATGATGTCCCTGCTCAGACTGTTTATTTCCATCAAACTGAAATTTACTCTCACTTCATACTTGATGTCCATTATACTAGATCTCGGTGAACGATCCCAGCAAAGATAGGTACAAATGTTGTAACTTCCTCTGTTCATAAATTGACTTATTTATTGAAAATTATTTGATGAATGGTACATGAAAACAGATTGCCCTAAGCCATGTTCAACATATATATTTGCTAAATATTTTATACAACTTCGTAATAGGTCAGTTTAGTCACATGTTATGGCTTCTGTCTCTGACTGGATGAATCTAATCATATTTAAAGAGGAAGCAGGTATAATCAAGTTGTTAGGCTTGTTTCTCTGACAGAGAAGGCGAGAGCAGTTTGTGGAATTAAGACAAGGTAGGCCAGCAGAATTAGGGAATTTTAGGGCATGTTAAATCTTTTCCTTTCCAAATCACTGGAATAGGGTCTTTCCTGTAATGATCAGTGTAGACAGCAGCACCTCCACTTTTTGTGGTAAGTTATCTTGTTTTGCAATTATGTTGCTCTCTCTGATCCTGTGAAGGGGAAGAAGAGTAAGTGTTTTGGAGGAAGTTTTGATCCTGCCTGTGTGTGCTGACAGGTACTTGCAATTTCCCAATTAATCCTTTGATTCTATAAGTAAGTATTATAATATCAACTGCCACAAAACAAAAAAAACAGACTATGGTAATATTATAGGGTGAGGTTGGTTCTAATTGTTTCCCCATCACATTCATATAAAGTAATTGCATGAATGTTGTGCTTAGTCATTTCTTCTTCCTCTTCCCACTCCCTTCCCAAAACAAAGATGTCATCTTTAGCCTAATGAAAAGTAAAAAAAAAAAAGAGAGAAATTTCAATCAGAATGAAATTCTTGTAAGAATTTAGAGATGGAACCCAACCAACATGCTCAATCTGAATTTAGGTTTAGTTTTAGTTCCCAGCCCAAACCTGTCTCTAGGACAGGCTGAGACAAACAACCCCCAAACTTTGGAAAAAAATGACTCCAGATGTGAAATCTATGCTCCAAACTGGAAACATTTGCTTTTGGGGTTTTAGTTCAACCCACGATAGAGGCAAAGCATATGGAGCTGTGTTTATATGATTTGGTCCAATCTCTGGACCAAAAAATGTCCTATGCTCTAAAGCAAAAAAAAAAAAAGTGAATTTAATGGTAATTAAGTTAAGATATTAAGTTGGATGGGAAATATCTTGAATATGCTAAAAATACAGGACTTTTTAATAGTGTATAACCTAACAATGGATGAATTGCATGATAATTTCATCCTCTTTTACATGGTAGAGGATGGAAACTAATTAAAACTCATTTGTTATAAAAGATTTATAGTTATGGGAATTAACTTGACTTTATAAAGATGTTTGAAGAGATTGAATTTTTCTTTTTATAACTGGATTAATAAAACAAGAAATTTAATTCATTTATGAAATACAGTGCTTTTGAATACATTCAACAGTATTAAAAAAGGAAGTGTTTTATGAGATATATTAAGAGTTTTACTCTAATAGAAAGAACAACAAACATGTGCCACTTTCTCATGATTGCACTGATTCTGCTTACTTATTTAACATGACAAACATAGTATGAAGGAAAATTTTGATAAATTCTTTGCAATATCACAAAAGATCAGATGTAAATAAATATTCTACATCTTTGTACTATGAAATTACTAGTCAAAAAAATCACATTTGCAAGTGAGCTCTGGCATAGATTTAGATCCATAGCCAGTGTAAATGGGTGTGGTCCCACTGAATGTAATGACACTACTTTGATTTACACCAGCTAAGGATCTGGCCTACTGCATATTATTAATCATTTGTGTTACTATCGCAACTAGAGGCTCCCACTGAGATCAAGGTCCAGTTTCTAGACACTATGCAAACATATACTAAAAGATGGTTACTTCTCCAAAAAAGCTTGTAATCTAAACCAATAAGATAGTCAAAGAACAGGAGGAGAAACAGAGGAAGGCAGAGGTGAAGAGTCCTGCTCATGATCATGCAGAATGTTAGTGATAAAGCTGGAATTAGAACCCAGATGTCCTGGCTCTTTGTACAGTGTCCAATCCATTGAACCATGCTTTCTAAATAAATTGGTTATTTTCTCATAACAAAACAATTCTCAACCTTAAAAGAGAGAACACCATGTAATAAAGCAATATGCATTTGAGGAAATTTGCTGGTAATTATTTTTGCTTCTAAAAATATAACTAGAACCTCATTTTGTATAACTGTATTCAACTTGTACTTTAAAGGCAGTTGCAGTATATTAAACTTCCTCCTTTCAGAGGTGTTGAGATGTCCTCAGTGACATTCCACACAACACTGTGATCGTCAGTATTTTAATTCAGCCTAGGGTATCTCAAAGAGCTATTCCCAGAGCTATGCTAACATTGTTGAAAAAACAACTGAAGATGTGGATAGCAACAAAGAAAGGGAAAAACAAAGGCAAAATCATTGGTTTCTTCGCCACAGGATGTTTTTCTCCTTTCCTGCTGTTAAGAGGTATTACAAATCATGATGAGAAATAACCCTGTAATATAAAGTACCAATACATGCCCTTATAAATACAAAATATTCATTTGTAGAATAATCATGTACAGGGGATCATTATCAAAATATCAAATCATTAGAGCACAGATTTCTATCAGAAAGCTTGGCTACAAAAGCATTAGCTAAAATTATTGTCAACATTATGATCCCATAATAGTTTAGACATACACAGTTCTTTTTTAGGCTCAACTAAATAAGCAGAATAAAAATTTTAAAATACATCTTAGTTACTTCCTTAAAAACTGAGGTGTGGCTGTGTTACCTTATGACAACTCCTGTGTCTTACTATAATTATTTGGAAGTTGTCAGAGCCCGTTATCACTAATTCCACAAGAAATAATGCGTTCATGTTACCACAGGCGAGAATGGCACAATGTATTTAGATGCACACTATATCATACTAGAAGGGAAGATAGCGCGCAGCACCAATGTGGTTAAAAATGAGATTTCCTTGGAGTTCACATGCCCTTGGAGCTAAACTGTGGTTTGATGTCTCATGGTCAACTCATGTACTGGGGATTAAGTTAATTAAAAGAGCTGACTTTCTCTATTAAGGCTCCCTGTAGACTAATTATTAAAGTGCCATGGACCATTACAAACCTACAGCAATAGAGAGTTACAAAAGAGGTTGCTTATATTATGAGCACTACAGTACCCAGAAGATTATCTTCTGCATTAAAGAACATGCACAGTGAGAAGTAGATTGCCTTCTCCACTACTATTGTGCTATCCAAGGAGAAAAAAAGCAGGAAATATACATATTCATTAGGTTTCTAGTACACAATTCTGCATACATTACCCTTAGTAAAACTCCTTACAGGTCTTATTCCTAACTGAACTTACTTTTTTTCCAAACTTGAATCAGTGTTATACAGAGATAGAGACCACAGCCTTGTGTTCAAATTATTAAAATACAAATATAGTCTCATTAAATAGATTTATAGAAAGGCCGAAGAAACCTATTAGGTCATCATATCTATTGCCCTGTAATTTTAGGATTGTCTCCTACAGTACAGTCCTACCTTCCAAGTGGTCAGAACAGATTTGGATTCCAGGTGCCTAAGTCCAAGATCCCACTCCAATTTCACACTGGTGTAACTCCACTGGCTTCAGTGAAGTGGATTCTGAGTTACATTAGTGTTACTGAGAACAAAATAAATCCCATAGAGAGGGTTGGGAGTAAGACCCTCTTCTAATCTATTCATATTTGCCATATGTACATATTTCCTATTGCTATGAACAAAGAAGAATAAAAATACCAAAAACAGCAGGAAATCCTCTTCCTAGAGGCAGGTGACATGTTATTCAATCTCCTTGGAATGAATGTGTATATTGTGCTGACAAGTGATTTGTCTCATGAGTATTGTCTACACCATCCATGTGAGTTTTGCCATAGACTTTAATGGGAGAAGTTAGACCAATGATGAATGCTTTTGAAAATCCCACCTAGACATTTTTCCCTATGTTTTCCCACCATGGCTAGCACCAATGCAGCTAATGTACATTAAAAGGCTGTGCAAGTGAGAAGGATGTCCTTTCTTTGCAAAAACTCACTTTGTGTAAGCACAACTTCATTACACATATATTATGTTAGCTGTGAAACAGTGTTTTGGCCCTGTACCAGAGGCAAATGCACTTTGAAAAGGATTCTCTGAATGTTGACAAATTGCTGTGCTTTGCACCTTGTGCTGTGTGATTCCAATGAACCCATTTTGTTTAAGTGGTACATTTTCTGTATTTCAGATTGTACCATGTCAGAATGTGCATGCTTACACACTCCTGTGAAACAAAGAAAGTGAAGAGAAAAATGAAAATAATTGTTTTTCTAGGTCTGACAATTTAATTGGCAGAACAGATAGAAAAGGAAGCCTATATATTTAAAATACAAATTACTGTACTGAACTTACCTACTATAACATCTCATTTAATTATTAATAGTCTTTGTTAATCATTAATTATGCATTAGAAATTATGATGTTATAGTTTTAAATAGATACAATATCTGATTGATTTGACAAAAATAACCTTCTTATATTTAATTGTAGATTTGCATAAACTTGCAGCAGTGAGATATTTCACAGTGATTCATTAATCAATGGTAGTGACAGGAGAAGCAGCAACAGATCTGAATGACATGAGAGTAAGTTTAGTAAATTACAGTCATCTTTATCTCCAAAGATATAGCATAATGCAAAAAAAAAAAAAAATGCATCAGCCAACTTTGGAATTGTTGAAAGGCTTACCAGCACCTAACTTATATGGTGAAGATTGAATCATATGAGGACAAAAAGGTGACTAATTAAAAATAGAATGTTACTATCTTTTGAACCAATTGTAGAAGGTGCTAAGTACCTACTTTGGGTACTGATTCCTTCAATTTCCAGTGTCCTCAGTGAGAGTGGTGGCTGTTCATCCTTTCATAGGATCAGGAGTTTATTCAGCTGAGGACAAATGTCAGCCATGCTGGCTTGATGCTTTAGTTGCAGTGCATTTCTTTTCTATGCTGATGCATTAGTTACAATAACATTTTGCTTACCAGTCTGTGGTGGTTGTTGGAAGCTTCATCCTCCCAACTGGAAGTAAACTGTGAAACAGAGGAAACAGGGGTTTAACAGAGAGCATATATGAAAGTTTCACTTCAGACAAACATCCACAATTTTGGCCACTTATCAAAAACATCTCCAAAGCTCCTATCCTATCCTACCAACTGTGAAAACTAATATGACAAATTAAAGAACCAGAGAATGCTACTTTCTTGTAATATGGAACAAAAAAAATCCATAGAAAAAGATAATTTACATTCTCTCCCTGCTTCTCTTTAAACTTTCTGCCTAGAACCTTCCCAATCTCCTCCAGCCTGGCTTCCATCCACAGTTGTAAAGAGACCGTACACAAAAAACTAAACTGCTTTTCACTACTGAAGACGTCTTGTTATTTTGAATTTCTCTATATCAGATAACAGTTATAAAAGGCTAGATAGGTAGATAGATTTCCACAAGGACAATGTGCTTTGTAAATTGTGTGTTCTGACTATTTTTCAGGGTTTATAATGGAAACCTATTACAGAATTATTTTTGTAAAAAAAAAACCTGTGAAAATTTTAGACTAAGATTTAGAAAACTGCACTAAGATTAGGGGGAAAAAGCAACCCCCACCACCCTCACATTTTTTTTCCTTTGCTTTGATATATTCATATGACCACAGCAGAATATTTTATTGGCTCTATGTTCAGGTGATGATGGCAGGCATGAAGAAATTTATTAACAGAAAAATACATTATTATAACTCTATTCATGGAAATGCCCACCATTCTAAAACATTCCAGTCTTATTAGAGCTTTTTTTAACTATTTTTTTAATGCATTAGATGGGTAGGTTACCCACAAGAAATGAATATTTGCACATTACAGATGATTTAATTATTCAAGAAAACAGTTAAGACAATCTCAGTATTGTTATGTAGACTTTATTCAAAAGAAGAATGTTTTTAGCCAAGTTATTATTCATTTAATTTTTTCTTTCTTAAAGCACTTTCAGATTTAAAAACTGCCTGACATTTTCTATAAATTGTTTGTCCGTTTTACACAATTATTGGGTATTTCTCTTGTAGGGAAAGGTTATTTTTTGTTGTCCTTATTAAATAAATATGGTGACATATCCAGCAGGGTTGCCAACTTTCTAATCGCAGAAAACCAAACACCCTTGCCCGACCGCTGCCTGGCCCCTGCCCCAAGATCCCACCCTTGTCCCACCCTTCTCCGAGGCCCCACCTCGCATTCACTCTCCCCCCCCCATTGCTCACTCTCCCCACCCTCACGCACTTTCTCCGGGGCTGGGACAGGAGGTTCAGGTCTGGGAGGGGTTGAGGGCTCCAGCTGTGGGTGCAGGCTCCAGAGTGGGCCAGAAATGAGGGGTTCCGGGTCCTGGAGGGGGCTCCGGGTTGGGGCTGAGGAGTTTGGAATACAAGAGGTGGCTCAGGGATGGGACAGGGGTATGGGAGGGGGTACGGGCTCCAGTTTGGGGTGGGGGCTCTGGGTGGGGCCAGGGATGAGAGGTTTGGGTGTGGGAGGGGGCTCAGGGCTGGGGCAGGGAGTTTGGGTGCAGGAGGCAGTTCTGACTGGGCAGGGGGTTGAGATGAGGGAGGGGGTTCGGGCTCCAGCCAGGTGGTGCTTACCTCAGGTGGGTCCCAGAAGTGACTGGCATGTCTGGCTCCTAGGTGGAGAAGCCAGGGGGCTCTGTGGACTGCCTGCACCTGCAGACACCACCTTTGCAGCTCCCATTGGCCGTGGTTCCCAGCCAATGGGATTTGCGGAACTGGCACTCAGGGTCTGGGCAGCGCACGGAGCCTCCATGGCTTCCGTGGTGCCTAGGAGCCAGACATGCTGGCCACTTCTGGGAGACACGCGGAACCAGGACAGGCAGGAAGCCTCCCTTAGCCCCGCTGCATCGCCAACCAGACTTTTAGTGGACCAGTCAGCGGTGCTGAATAGAGCCACCAGGATCCCAGGCATTTCAGTAAAAAACCGGATACCTAGCAACCCTAATATCCAGTTGGTCTAGTTATCCAAGGCTTGTCCCAATGAAATCAATGAGAGCCTTTTTACTGACTTTAAATGAAAATTGGATGAGATTGAAATTGATCTGGCCTATTAAGTTATGGCCCAATGCAAAAGGATGATATGATCACTACTATACCCCATATGAGGATACTGGATGCATTCCCCTCTAAGCCTGGCCCTATGTCCTTATCCCTGTAAGCAAAGCTAATATCCACACTGGCACTAGAAGGACGGATACAAGGACTGCAATTTTGAGTAACCACTGTACATCTTGTGTATCTTTTCAGGAGTGAACCACAACTTAAGGTAAGTATCAGAGGGATAGCCATGTTTGTTGCTTTTTACAGATCCAGACTAAGGCCTGGTCTACACTACGGGTTTAGGTCGACTTTAGCAGCGTTAAATCGAATTAAGCCTGGACACATCCACACGACGAAGCCCTTTCTTTCGACTTAAAGGGTCCTTTAAACCGGTTTCTTTACACCACCTCCGACGAGGGGATTAGCGATAAAACCGGCCTTTGCGGGTCAGAATTGGGGTAATGTGGACGGAATTCGACGTTATTGGCCTCCGGGAGCTATCCCACAGTGCTTCATTGTGACCGCTCTGGACAGCAATCTCAACTCAGATGTACTGACCAGGTAGACAGGAAAAGACCCGCGAATGTTTGAATTTCATTTCCTGTTTGCTCAGCGTGGAGAGCACAGGTGACCACGCAGAGCTCATCAGCACAGGTAACCGTGATGGAGTCCCAGGATCGCAAAAGAGCTCCAGCATGGACCGAACGGGAGGTACGGGATCTGCTCGCCATATGGGGAGATGAATCAGTGCTAGCTGAACTCCGTAGCAGTAAAAGAAATGGCAAAGTATTAGAAAAGGTCTCCAAGGCCATGAAGGACCGAGGCCATAACAGGGACACACAGCAGTGCCGCGTGAAAATTAAGGAGCTACAGCAAGCTTACCACAAAGCCAGAGAAGCAAACGGAAGGTCCGGGGCAGAGCCGCAAACTTGCCGCTTCTACGCGGAGCTGCATGCCATTCTAGGGGGTGCAGCCACCACTACCCCAACCGTGTGCTATGACTCTCTCACTGGAGAAACACACAGGGAAGACGGTTCGGGGAACGAGGAAGATGAGGATGGAGGTACTGTAGGTAGCTCACAGCAGCAAGGAAGCGGAGAAACTGGTTTCCCCAACAGCCAGGATCTGTTTGTTACCCTGGACCTGGAACCAGTAACCCCCGAACTCACCCAAGACCCTCAGGGCACACAGGAGACCTCTGGTGAGTGTACCTTTGTAAATATTTGTAAACATTACACATGGTTTAAAAGCAAGCGTGTTTAATGATTAATTTGCCCTGGCAATCGCAGCCAGTACATCTACTGGAAAAGTCTGTTAATGTGTATGGGGATGGAGCGGAAATCCTCCAGGGACATCTCCAGAAAGCTCTCCTTGATGTACTCCCAAAGCCTTTGCAAAAGGTTTCTGGGGAGGGCTGCCTTATCCCGTCCGCCATGGTAGGACACTTTACCACGCCAGGCCAGTAGCACGTAGTCTGGAATCATTGCATAACAAAGCATGGCAGCGTATGGTCCCGGTGTTTGCTGGCATGCAGACAATATCCATTCCTTATCTCTCTTTGTTATCCTCAGGAGAGTGATATCATTCATGGTCACCTGGTTGAAATGGGGTGATTTTATTAAGGGGACATTCAGAGGCGCCCGTTCCTGCTCTTCTGAACAGAAATGTTCCCCACTGTTAACCACGCGGTGGAGGGGAGGGGTGAAGTGATCATCCCAGAGAATCGTGTGTGTGTGTGGGGGGGGGTGGTTTACTTGGGTTTGTGCCGCATGTTAACCGGGAAACCGCAGCCCCTCCTTTTACATTGAAAACCCATTTTAAATGGACAACCCAATTCATCCTTGATATGGGAAATGCGCTGCTGTTTGAAACCTTTCCCGCATGTTAAGAAGGTTAAAAAAGCCAAAACACTGTGGCCTACCATGGCTGCCTGCAAGCCGAAATATGCGACCTTGTAATGAAAGAGTGTACCCATTGTTCTCTAAAATGTGTCTTTTTTAACCACCTCTCCCTTCTCCTCCACCAGCTGCAAATGTTTCTCCTTCGCAGAGGCTAGTGAACATTAGAAAGAGAAAACGTAGGACGAGGGACGATATGTTCACGGAGCTGCAGATGTCCTCCCACGCTGATAGAGCACAGCAGAATGTGTGGAGGCAGTCAATGTCAGACATGAGAAAAGCACAATATGAATGAGAGGAGAGGTGGCAGGCTGAATGGCGGGATGAAAAGAGCAAGTGGCGGGCTGAAGACGATAGGTGGCGTCAGCTTGCAGACAGATGGCAAGAGTCAATGCTCCGTCTGCTGGAGCATCAAACTGATATGCTTGAGCGTATGGTTGAGCTGCAGGAAAGGCAGCAGGAGCAGAGACCGCTGCTACAGCCCCTGTTTAACCAACAGCCCTCCTCCCCCAGTTCCATAGCCTCCTCACCAAGACGCCCAAGAACACGGTGGGGGGGCCTCCGTCCACCCAGTCACTCCACCCCAGATGATCGCCCAAGCATCAGAAGGCTGGCCTTCAATAAGACTTAAAGTTTTAAAATGCAGTGTGTCCTTTTTCATCCCTCCTCCCCCTCCCCCCCACCCATCCCAGGCTACCTTGGCAATTATCCCCCTACTTCTGTGAGGAACTAATAAAGAATGCATGAATGTGAAAAAACAATGACTTTATTGCCTCTGCAAGCGGTGCTCGAATTGGGGAGGGGAGGGTGGGATGGGGTGGTGTGGTTGGTTTACAGGGAAGTAGAGTGAACCGGGTCGGGGGGGGGGGTTTGGAGGGTTCATCAAGGAGAAACAAAACAGAAGTTTCACACAGTAGCCTGGCCAGTCACAAAACTCGTTTTCAAAGCTTCTCTGATGCGCACCGTGCCCTGCTGTGCTCCTCTAACCACCCTGGTGTCTGGCTGCGCGTAATCAGCGGCCAGGCGAGTTGCCTCAACCTCCCACCCCACCATAAATGTCTCCCCCTTACTCTCACAGATATTGTGGAGCGCACAGCAAGCAGCAATAACAATGGGGATATTCTTTTCGCTGAGGTCTGAGCGAGTCAGTAAGCTGCGCCAGTGCACTTTTAAACGTCCAAATGCACATTCCACCACCATTCGGCACTTGCTCAGCCTGTAGTTGAACAGGTCCTGACTCCTGTCCAGGCTGCCTGTGTACGGCTTCATGAGCCATGGCATTAAGGGGTAGGCTGGGTCCCCAAGGATCACGATAGGCATTTCATCCCCAACGGTTACTTTCTGGTTCGGGAAGAAAGTCCCTTCCTCCAGCTTTCGAAACAGAGCAGAGTTCCTGAAGACGCGAACATCATGTACCTTTCCCGGCCATCCCACGTTGATGTTGGTGAAACGTCCCTTGTGATCCACCAGGGCTTGCAGCAGCATTGAAAAGTACCCCTTGTGGTTTACGTTCTCGGTGGCTTGGTGCTCCGGTGACAAGATAGGGATATGGGTTCCATCTATGGCCCCGCCACAGTTTGGGAATCCCATTTCAGCAAAACCATCCACTATTGACTGCACGTTGCCCAGAGTCACTACCCTTGATATCAGCAGGTCTTTCATTGCCCTGGCAAATTGGATCACAGCAGCCCCCACCGTAGATTTGCCCACTCCAAATTGATTTCCGACTGACCGGTAGCTGTCTGGCGTTGCAAGCTTCCACAGGGCTATTGCCACTCACTTCTCAACTGTGAGGGCTGCTCTCATCTTGGTATCCTGGTGTTTCAGGGCAGGGGAAAGCAAGTCACAAAGTTCCATGAAAGTGGCCTTACGCATGCGAAAGTTTCGCAGCCACTGGGAATCGTCCCATACCTGCAGCACGATGCGGTCCCACCAGTCTGTGCTTGTTTCCCGGGCCCAGAATCGGCGTTCCACGGCATGAACCTGCCCCAGTGACACCATGATTTCCACATTGCTGGGGCCTGTGCCTTGTGAGAGGTCTATGTCCATGTCAATTTCCTCATCACTCTCTTCGCCGCGCTGCAATCGCCTCCTCGGCTGGTCCGGGTTTCGCCTTGGCATGTCCTGGCTCTGCATATACTCCAGGACAATGCGCGTGGTGTTCATAGCGTTCATAATTGCCGCGGTGATCTGAGCGGGCTCCATGATCCCAGTGCTAGCTATGGCACCTGGTCAGAAAAAAGGCGCGAAACTAGTATCTGATGGACCAGGAGAAGGAGGGAGGGAGGGAGGGCCGAGTGACGACATGGCGTACAGGTACAGGAACAGGGAATTAAAATCAAGAAAGGTGGCTGTGTGCATCAGGGAGAAACACAAACAACTGTCACACAGAATGGTCCCCCCAAAGATTAAACTGAAAACCCTTGGCTTAGCAGGCCGTTGATTTCACGGAGGAAGGGGAAGCAAATGAATACAGAACAAATCTATTTTTTACATCTTAAGCTGGCAGCCGACGGTGCAGCATGAGTGATAGCCTCTGCAGTACGATGACGACGGTTACCAATCGTAATATACCATCGTCTACCAAAAGGCAAGGGGCTGCTGCTGTGTAGCAATGCAGCCCAACCTCTGCCAGCCCCACGTCCGCCAGCACCCAGCATCGCCCTCGGCCTCTTCTGGGTGCTTAGCAGACAATACTGGGCAATTGGCAGAAAATAGTATACTACGACTGGTAGCCATCATCATCGAAACAGTAGCATGTCTGCCCAGGTGGCCATGATTGACAGCCACTCCAGTACGACGACGACGGATACCAGTCATAATATACCATCGCCTACCAAAGGGCAAGGGGCTGGTGCAATGCAGCCCTACGGCTGCCAGCCCCACAGCTATTAGTCATGCTACACCGTCTACCGCCAAAAGGCAGTTAGCAGCTGCTGCTGTGTAGCAATGCAGTCCCACGTCTGCCGGCACCCAGAGGACATATGGTGACGGTGAGCTCAGCTGAGCTGAGCGGGCTCCATGCTTGCCGTGGTATGTTGTCTGCACAGGTAACCCAGGTAAAAAGGCGCGAATCTATTGTCTGCCGTTGCTGTGACGGGGGGGGAGGGGCCTGATGACATGTACCCAGAACCGCCCAGGACACTGTTTTGCATCATCCGGGCATTGGGATCTCAACCCAGAATTCAAAAAAAAAAGGCGCGAAAGTAGTATCTGATGGACTAGGGGAAGGAGGGAGGGCGGGCCGAGTGACGACATGGCATACAGGTACAGGGAATTAAAATCAAGAACGGTGGCTGTGCATCAGGGAGAAACACAAACAACTGTCACACAGAATGGTCCCCCCAAAGATTAAACTGAAAACCCTGGGTTTAACAGGCTGTTGATTTGACGGAGGGAGGGGGAAGCAAATGAATACAGAGCAAATCTATTTTTTACATCTTAAGACGACGGTGCAGCGTGACTGATAGCCCTCGGCATCTTTCTGGGTGCTTGGCAGCAAATACTGGGCGCTTGGCAGTTAGTGTATTATGATGGCCTTCAGGCCTATTGCACAATCTGCTGCTCAGGGAAGACTCTGCTAATGTGCGATGACCCAACTTGTAATAGGACGGTTAACAGTCGTAATACACCATCTACTGCCAAAAGGCAAGGGGCTGGTGCAATGCAGCCCCACGGCTGCCAGCACCCAGATCGCCAATGAAGGCTACCAGTCTACTGCACCGTCTACCGCCAAAAGGCAGTTAGCAGCTGCTGCTGTGTAGCAATGCAGTCCCACGTCTGCCGGCACCCAGAGGACATATGGTGACGGTGAGCTGAGCGGGCTCCATGCTTGCCGTGGTATGTTGTCTGCACAGGTAACCCAGGTAAAAAGGCGCGAATCTATTGTCTGCCATTGCTGTGACGGGGGGGGGAGGGGCCTGACGACATGTACCCAGAACCTCCCGCAACACTGTTTTGCATCATCCGGGCATTGGGATCTCAACCTAGAATTCCAAGGGGCGGCGGAGACTGCGGGAACTGTGGGATAGCTGTGGGATAGCTACCCATAGTGCAATGCTCCGGAAGTCGACGCTAGCCTCGTACTGTGGACACAGTCCGCCGACTAGAGCACTTAGAGCATTTTATGTGGGGACACACACAATCGGCTGTATACAACCAATTTCTATAAAACCGGCTTCTATAAATTCGAACTAATTTCGTAGTGTAGACATACCCTAAGAGTCCTGTGGCACCTTAAAGACTAACAGATGTATTGGAGCATGTCCCATGTGTCTGACAAAGTGGGCATTCACCCACGAAAGCTTATGCTCCAATACATCTGTTAGTCTTTAAGGTGCCACAGAACTCTTTGTAACTTAAGGTAAGAATGGCCATACTGGGTCAGACCAAAAGTCCATCTAGCCCAGTATCCTGTCTTCTGACAGTGGTCAATGCCAGATGCCCCAGACAGAATGAACAGAACAGGTAATCATCAAGTGATCCATCCCCTGTCGCCCATTTCCAGCTTCTGGGAAAAACTTGGCTCTTTTTAGGCATAGTTACAATACTGATAATTTCTAATTTCATCAAAACCAGCCTTTTTCCCTGAACAGTTTAGGTTTCAACTATCAGCACTTTCTGACAGAAAATTGTTTCATCCAAAATTTTCCAACCATCTCTCCTAATTATTCTTTTCTAGTGTACCACCTCTTCAGATGTCATAGAATAGAAGCCTCTGTGCCCAGGTAAATGGCCTTGTCTTCTCATAAACAATAATTCCCAATTAACGGAGTATGGCGCATGGTTTTAATGGTAATGCCTCTGTTTGGAAAGCTGTAGAGCTGTGGCAAGTCCATTATTCCACTTGACAGACAGCCCGTTGAGGTGGAAGGAGACACTTTCTGCACAGGAAGCGGGACTGAGCCTGGTTACTGTCAGATAAAAGCATCATTCGCAACTCCAGATGCGAAAGGGGCAGACCATCATGTGTTAATTGTATAAAAGTAGTAAAATAATGCCCTGTCTATATTTGGTATTTGCTCTGATTCCAGCAAGCGATGGCAGCTAACAGTGTCATTGCCGTGGTACCAACACCACCTGTAGACAAATAGAGATGCTATTTGCAAAATTGAAGTTTATCACAGTGTTAATAAATATTAAAACCTCTACAATTCTGTTTATATATATTAACCAAAATTCTTTGTGCATAAACCAAAGTGATTTGTATCTACAATTTTAGTGCTCTGTAACCATTAAACTGAAAAGTTCTTTGTACTTACATTGAACCATAGTGGGTGATCAAATGAAGTAATGCATGTAATCAACAATAGAATTTGCATAATTTTTTACTCTCACCATGCTGACCCATGGAGAATTGTGTCCACTTCCCCAAACCACAGGGGTCTGAAAGAACCCACATATACAGGATGAGAATTCAGGCTTACCATTTTAACTCTGGACATTTAAAGGAGATGTTCCTGAGTTTGGGGAAGATTAAAGGGAGCAGCAGCCTGGACCCTTGAAGACAGAATAGCAGCCCTGCTGCAATTCCATGATCTTCAAAGGTAGATGGCTTGTTGGAGGCACAGAAAACTACTGGGGCACATTGAAAACAGAAGAGAGGTTTATCATCCAAGGCCTCTGAGGAAATATATGGTCTGTTCCAAATGTTTAGAGATTCAAATAATACTAGGAAAAGGTGGTCCTTATTTGAAATTCTCTCATTACTAAGTAGTGAATTAGCTAGCCATGTCAGCACACAGAAACCTTTATGGACTGCACAGTGTAATATCAACTAGCTGGAAGAGAGTCCCATCCATGACTCATTGGTCAAGGCAAGCAAAGTTGAAGCAACTTTAGATGTAAGGGTTGTGGAGATGAGCAGAGGAGACCCACATGCAAACACACACACAAAAACAACACTTTAATGTTTAACAATGTGTTGAGGTTAACTAACCACCAGTTTAAGGAGAACATATCCCTATTAAACATGTACAAGTTCCCATTTTGTTTAAAATTAAAAACTTTCCCTTTCAGAATCACCAAGCTTCTCAATCCAGTGGCCCAGTCAATTATCCAAGGAACAGTCAGAGATTTTCAATTCTTGAAGAGTGAATCTTTTGGCTCCCATATAGTTCTTAGGAACCATTTGCCTTAGTTGGAAGACCTGATCCAAAGGGATCTTGCTGTGAGACATAGCCCATTTTGAGGTAATGTTAAATATATTAGTGTAAAAAAAAATATTGAGGGTAATGAGAAAAAACTGAGGGCCCTGGGAAGGAGGATAAGTGGGGAGTTGGGAGAAGAAAAGGGTATGGTGAATTATGAAGCAGCTGGATTAAAAAAAAAAAAAATCCATAATAAAGGCTGAGGAAAAAGCAGAGAGTTCACCGAGTATATTGGTTAGATATTTATTCCAGAAGAAAACTTAGCAGCAGCAACTCTTCCTACATGATTTTTATGAAGCAGCATCTTATTTTTCTTAATTCAATGATTTAGTATGTGTAAAATTTTTTGCAAGACCTTTGACATTAAGTTTCATCCTACCTAAACGAGATGTATAGTCTGATTAGCTGTAATAATCAATTTTACTGGCTAGTGGCTTTATGTATGTTTACACTTAATATTTTAGAAAACTAGAGGAAATAAAAATAGAAAACAAAACGTGACCAGTGGAAAAAACCCAGTTTGCCTTCCTGTTCAAAAAGAGGTGCCCAGTAAACATTGTTGTTCTTCCAAATGGATTTATGGTAATGGTCCTAGAAGCACTAATCAACTTGGTTTTCTGTATACACGTAGGAAAAGACAGTCACGGTTCCAAACATCTTACAGCCTAAGTAGACAAGGCAGAGGATGGGAGGGGAAGCAGAAATGTAGAGGTGAAGTGACTTGTCTACCATTGAGTGGCAGTGACAGAATGGGAATGGAACGTATCACCTGATTCCCACTCAAACACTCTAACCACTAGACCACACTGTCACCTAGAATGTTTGCAATATTCTGATAAAACCTTACAGAAAATGGCATTGTGCCCATCTAAATCCCCATAAACCATTGTCCACCCCACTGGGTAGAAAAGTTGGGGGAAATTATTCAAAAATTAATAGGGGGACATTTACTCCGGAGTACGAACTGAACTTGTTATAAAGAGTTTTTGAAATAAGTAGGGCTGAAACAGAGAAGAAAGAGCCTTATTTTTACTTGTTGTTGCTGTTTGAATTTTATATGTAGATTTTAAAAATCCATATATTATAAAGAAACAAACAAATAAGCAACCTTGCAAAACAAAGTGCTAATGATTTATGTCACCAGACTCCCAAAACAGAATAACATCATTGTCGTATGTGGCTGCTTATCTATTATTCTGTTTATTCATTCCAGGGAACTTGTTAAACATCATTGCTTCTTTCAAATAGATTGTGTAGAGACTGGTGGGAAGGGGAGGGCTCAAAGAGGGGTGCAGCCTTTTGAAGTTGGGGTAACTATTGTATTGAAAGTTTCATTTTAAAGAATAAAATAAGACTATATTAAGAGGGAAACATTTGGTATATATCTTTGAGATGTCAACTGATGTGTTTCCTTTACACTACTTGCCCTCACAGAAAAATAAAGTAGGTCTGAACATGGGAAATGTTCCTCTTAATGGATAGTGGCATTTCTTACAGAGACTTTTCATTACAGAGTAGTTACAAATTTCTATACTCCCTATACCAAACATCCTTAAACACTACACATTTCTAGATCAGAGGCTTCATTTCAGATTCTACATATTTGCAGTGCACCTTTGCAGCATCTTCCTCAGCTAATTTCCAAGACAGAGTGCATAGATATGGATTTTCAACTCTTGTTTTACACGAAAGGACATTTGAAAAAGGATACTGGCCATTACATGTCTGACATTACTCTATATTTCTATATCTTTGCTGCATTATGAGATGTCTAATAGATTCTAAAGCAAATGCTATTTTACACATTTCATGGCCAAATCTCAATATACAACACATTTTGCTTTGATGAAAAAGGATCAGATTTCTGATTTCACTTGAACAATTTATTATTAAGCATTGTGCTAGTATTTGAAACACTTCAGACATGGTGACTATTTAGTTATCCACTCTAAGAGAGCAGCCAGGCGGGGTGGGCTGAGCACTGGCTTCAGAGCCAGGAATTCCTGGTCTTTATTACAGACTCTGATGCTGACTCCCTCTGTTTTTGGGTAAATCATTTAACTTCACTGCTTCCATTTCTCCATCTGTAAAAATGTGGATAACAACACTTGCCCACCTACTTCCCAGAAGCATAATGAACATTAGGCAAATGACAGGTTTCAGAGTAGCAGCCGTGTTAGTCTATATCCGCAAAAAGAACAGGAGTACTTGTGGCACCTTAGAGACTAAGAAATTTATTAGAGCATAAGCTTTCGTGGACTGCAGCCCACTTCTTTGGATGCATATCCATATTTTATTAGGCAAATGAAGTATTATTATTGTCAAGCTATTTTTTACCCTACACTTTCAATTGCCTTCATGGAAAGCCACACAAATGGTGTCACAATAGACAGTAACAGAGTGGTAGAGGGGCAGGATGTACATTGTCCCCCTTCCTGGGTGCACAAAACTGACAAGATAAAGATAATGGAGCTGTCGGCCTCAGTGGAGTCACAATTCCCAGGAGTGGAGAGCCACCAGAGCCACTGTCTGGGTGCAAGGTCTCTGCAACTGTCCCTAGCTTCTCATGGGGGTTTCTCGCTGGAGGGTACACCCATCTCTGATGGGGTGAGATGGGGGAATCTCAGTGAGGAAAATCCTCATGGGGATTCCCTCACAAAATGTTCCTTCTTGCAACTTTTAATGCAGGAGGGGACAATCTAAAGTCTATTTGGCGACTTGTCTAGTTTTTGCTTGACTCTCCTCTTACATTCTCATAACTTCCAATGTTTACAAAGGAGGCTGGTGACCTTTCAAAATGAATGAGCAAAAATGAAAAGTAAGGATCCTGTATACTTAGAGCCAATTTACCGCATCATATTATCAAAGCCAGCGAGGGTAGGCAAAGCCTAACCTAAGGAGTCCCCCTAGATATTTAAATCCAGTAATTAAATCTAAGATGAATTATCATTCACATAAAAGGAAGGGATGTACATAAAAATTGGATTACTTGAATTCCGCCATGTGCTTGACTCATCTTGGATATATTGTATATGCTAAACATTGGTCTTGCGTTCTGATTTTTTAATAATGCTGCAGTGAAAATACAAGCAACTGTATAACTGATAGAACTGCATAATGAGAGTTCTTTCAGTGAAATCTAGATTGCATTTAGAATTGTGCTTCATTTATCATGTTTGAATTCTTTCTAGAAAAAAAGAGCGCAGAGAGAATCTAGAGGAAATACACAATTGGAGAATCCTGTTTTCTTTTCATGACAGCTTCTATTTAAACCAAGCACAGGAACAAGAAGTCGTCCGTGCAACTGGATTCTCCCTATTTAGGACTGCTCCTCCTGATCTCCTGGTAACCTGACCTTACCCAACACCTGACACCCGATTTGCTCTCTGATCCGTCTCAGAGTCTGGACTCCTGGTGTGTGACCTGGCCTGACTCGTTCTCCAACCACTAGGTCAGACCACCTACATCCCAACCATGATGGGTGTGACCTTTGCTTGGTATATTGGATTTGTTTTTAAGCTATGATGGGAGGGAGAGAGAGGGTTTTATCCATATGTAAGTTCTGGGAGAGTCTTGCCTAGGTTGTTAATACTCATTTAGACTTTTTTCTCTATACTTGGGGAGAACAACTCCCAACCTTGACTTATCTGTAGGTCCTTAAACAGAGTGTCTCACATGATGTGAACTATTTTCTTATTATTGAAAAAGGTAACCTGGAACCTTTTTGATGGGAATTCTGGAACACTTGTGACATAGAATGTATTGAAATAAAAAAACAAAAACACAAAACAAAACACCTCACAAGCCAACCAACCAAACCCACTGCTCTTGTCATTTTATTGCAGCCAGCATCCTTTTAGCTGATTAAAACAAGACAAGCTTCTTTCTGAATGAATCTATGCTAGGCCGATTGTAGAAGGGGAGTGCATTATGCTACTCAACCAATGGCGTGAAAGAGAGCTACCATTAGATCCTAAGCAGTTTCCAATATGTGGTTGAGAGTGCAGGGGGGAGGAGAGAAAGTGTGCATGCACAGCTATACATTAAACTTTGCTATAAATAAAATTCTGCCTTCCTATGTGACAGTGAAGAAAGTTACCACCGTGGCACCATAGGGTCAGTCCTCAGCTTTAATCTTTCTTTGACTGGACTGAAAGTAGTTACATACATACCTTAAGGCCACATAACAGATTACACAAACAACTTTGAGAGATCACAGCAGAATGTATTAAACTCTCAAGCTTACGATGATCATCATTGTGTCCTAAGGTATGCACTGTCCTGGTACTAGGAGCTTAGAAATGCCTACATTTACACTCAGCTACTCTCTCACAGAAGCACTGGGTCATTAGCTGCCTGGAGAAGAGCTTTGTGTAGTTTGAAAACTTGTCTCTTTCAGCAACAGAAGTTGGTGCAGTAAAAGATATTAACTCATCCACGTAGTCTTTAATATCCTGGGATCAACACGGTTACAACAACAACACTGCAAATGAGAACTCTGACACACTTGGATAACCTGTAAAAAGCAACAGAGGGTCCTGTGGCACCTTTGAGATTAACAGAAGTACTGGAGCATAAGCTTTCGTGGGTAAGAACCTCACTTCTTCAGATGCAAGTAATGGAAATCTCCAGAGGCAGATATATATCAGTGTGGAGATAACGAGGTTAGTTCAATCAGGGAGGGTGAGGTGCTCTGCTAGCAGTTGAGGTGTGAACACCAAGGGAGGAGAAACTGCTTCTGTAGTTGGATAGCCATTCACAGTCTTTGTTTAATCCTGATCTGATGGTGTCAAATTTGCAAATGAACTGGAGCTCAGCAGTTTCTCTTTGGAGTCTGGTCCTGAAGTTTTTTTGCTGTAAGATGGCTACCTTTACATCTGCTATTGTGTGGCCAGGGAGGTTGAAGTGTTCTCCTACAGGTTTTTGTATATTGCCATTCCTGATATCTGACTTGTGTCCATTTATCCTCTTGCGTAGTGACTGTCTAGTTTGGCCAATGTACATAGCAGAGGGGCATTGCTGGCATATGATGGCATATATAACATTGGTGGACGTGCAGGTGAATGAGCCGGTGATGTTGTAGCTGATCTGGTTAGGTCCAGTGATGCTATTGCTGGTGTAGATATGTGGGCAGAGTTGGCATCGAGGTTTGTTGCATGGGTTGGTTCCTGAGTTAGAGTTGTTATGGTGCGGTGCGTGGTTGCTGGTGAGAATATGCTTAAGGTTGGCAGGTTGTCTGTGGGCGAGGACTGGCCTGCCTCCCAAGGTCTGTGAAAGTGAGGGATCATTGTCCAGGATGGGTTGTAGATCACTGATGATACGTTGGAGAGGTTTAAGCTGAGGACTGTAGGTGATGGCCAGTGGAGTTCTGTTGGTTTCTCTTCTGGGCCTGTCTTGTAGCAGGAGGCTTCTGGGTACACGTCTGGCTCTGTTGATTTGTTTCTTTATTTCCTTGTGTGGGTATCGTAGTTTTGAGAATGCTTGGTGAAGATCTTGTAGGTGTTGGTCTCTGTCTGAGGGGTTGGAGCAGATGCGATTGTACCTCAGTGCTTGGCTGTAGACGATGGATCGTGTGGTGTGACCGGGGTGGAAGCTGGAGGCATGAAGGTAGGCGTAGCGGTCGGTGGGTTTTCGGTATAGGGTGGTGTTAATGTGGCCATCGCTTATTTGTACGGTGGTGTCCAGGAAGTGGACCTCCCGTGTAGATTGGTCCAGGCTGAGGTTGATGGTGGGGTGGAAGCTGTTGAAAGCATGGTGGAATTCTTCCAGGGCCTCCTTCCCATGGGTCCAGATGATGAAGATGTCATCAATATAGCGTAGGTAGAGAAGGGGCATGAGTGGACGGGAGCTGAGGAAGCGTTGTTCCAGGTCAGCCATAAAAATGTTGGCATATTGTGGGGCCATGCGGGTGCCCATAGCGGTGCCACTGGTCTGGAGGTATATATTGTCACCAAATTTGAAATAATTGTGCGTGAGAATAAAGTCACAGAGCTCAGACCTGCCTCTGGAGATTTCCATTACTTGCATCTGAAGAAGTGAGGTTCTTACCCACGAAAGCTTATGCTCCCAGTAGTTCTGTTAGTCTCAAAGGTGCCACAGGACCCTCTGTTGCTTTTTACAGATTCAGACTAACACGGCTACCCCTCTGATACTTGGATAACCTGGAGGCCCCAGTGTCCTTTCCTATGCTTTATTACTCAATGAATTTTAAGTGATCAGGAACAAGAAAAATGAAAGACGGTCTAGCTCATGGTATCACAGGACAGCATCTTTTAACTTCAGTGCCCAAAGTTAGGCTCCTGAGCTATAGTTAGCCTCCTAAATAAGAGTGGCCTGATTTTTGGAGATGCTGTGAACACAGAAGCTGCTGAGAATTGGAATGGGAAATGTTCAGCAAAGAGCATTTAACTGGATGTATTTTGTATGCTGTAAAATTGATCATAAAAAACATGACTATTATAGGATTTTGAGAAGGAAAAGGCTAGCAATGGAGGGATAAAGTTTAGATAAAACAATATTTGGTTTGGACCCAGTCCCTCCTGAGCTCTGATATTTCATTTATGGTGCCATTTAATGGGAATAGGATTTTATCTTCCCAGTCAGCTGTAACCTCAATTTAACTTTTGAATGAGTCTCTCTCTTCAATTACACTCTTTGTTTAGATTTCCCATCTCCATTTCAGAATTTTTGAAATATGTGGATCATGGCTCTACTAGTAAAGTGCTGAGCCTCTCTTGATTCATCTAGCTTTCTGACCCCAAGACTGAATTTCTGCAGTTACTCCTACGTTTGGTTCACCATTTGTTTCAGCATGAAGAGCACTCAGCAGCAACAACACTGCCTGGAACTCTACACTTCTTGTCTCCTTGTGTGGGAGCTTCACCTTTGCTTCCTGTTAGGAATTTAAAATCAGTTTTAAAAATTATTTCATTTGCTTCCCTAATGAGTAATTTTGCTGCATATCTTCTTAATGAACTAGCGTCCTCTGACATCTTTGTAAAGCCTTTATGATTAGCACTGGGAGAACACAGGGAATAAAAAAAGAGAAAAGAAACAATGTATCAAAGTCATTCTCTGTTTTTCAGCCTGGGGGTGAGGGGGAGACACAAGTGCTCATAGTTATAGCAAATGGGACATTTCAATGTGAAAGAACAAGAATAGGTTACAGTATTTTTTAAAAAAATAATAGAATTTAAAGTACTCTAAGAAGAGAGAGAACTCATTTAATTTTTAATATAGGGAAGGATGCCCACCCAATTTACAACACAGGCATTGTAAAAACATTCTTGATTACTTATCGTTTCATAGGTCCAATTCAGCAAAGCACGTAAACACGTGCTCAGCCATGGAACAAATTCCACATTCCTGGACGCTCCACTGGTAAAGCTCTGCCATTGACCCCCACAAGTACCACTTCGGGGACCCTTAGCAGATGAAGCATTTGTGCTGGTCACACAGGGCAAGCTTGTTCCAGAGATAGCTGGGTGCTAGCCAATGTAAGCCCTTAAAGATAGGGACTAGGAATTGGAAGACAAATATCTCTGAAGGGTGGGAAATTATATGAAGGCACACAAACATCTGCTTAAGCTGTTTTTCCTTTTCACCTCCACATGTTACTTACTGAACAGCCCCAAAGAAGCCTCTACATTGAGTTCTCCCAAGTGCACACTAGCTCTATATTTTGGGGTCAAATTTACAAAGTATCAAGACCTAGTTAAATGTATGGGTTTTTAAAGTGCTGAGGAATTTGGAAAGCCATTTGCACAGAATTTTCATCTTGTGACTATTGCAAAACATTCCATTTGATGCCAAATGTTGTGATGAAAACCCTGGAAGTTTCTCCACAAAGAAAGCTTTTTCAATACAAATTGACTGATTTGGTATCTAGTTTGAAGATTATTTTATAGAGCACATGTGTACATAACTGCAAGTGTTATGACCTCCCAAGAGAAAAGATAAGCTTCAGAATGGAGCAGTACAGAGCAAACCAGATTCTGAAGAAATATAAACTAATTTCTACTCTGCCCTTAATGTCTCCTGTGAGAGTCATTCTTTATAGAAGGTTTTGCTTGCTCTAACTGTAGCTGTGTTAGATTTCTGGTTAGTTAGTGCACAATATTTTCTTTGCCTAATACACAAAGTAATGAATATCAATTCAATGATAAAACTGACATGTGCAAATAAAATGTAAAAGATACAAATTACAGCAAAAAACAAACAAACAAACAAAAAAACCCCACCAAAATGCATGGGCATATTGTTCTGGACACAAGTAATATTTTATGTTGTAACTCAAGGATTCACATGTGATGTGTTCTCCCTGTGGTGCCACCTGGAACTGGGGTACCACTGAGCTCGCCTGACCTACCAGGCTGGGCTCTTTTCACTTTACTGCTATGACAGGCCCCCAAGCCTATACCAGCACACTCACAGGTAGTGACATATCCAACTGCAGCTACACACACAGATGCTGAGATCAGCTCCGCATGGGAAGGCTCAGCTAAGGCACCTCAGTTCCTAAGGCATGCACCCCCCCCCCACTGAAGTGTAAACCCAAAATTATACTGTCTTGTGCTGCACAGGGAACTGTACAGTGTAAGTTCATGAAATTTGTCCCTTCCCTCAATGTGAAGGAAGATATGCAATAGCTTTTAGCTGTGCCCCCCACCATTATGATTTCCACACACTGTTTTTAGACAAAAACAAGTTTATTAACTACAAAAGATAGATTATACATGATAGCAAACAGATCAAAGCAGATTGCCTTAGTAAATAAATAAACCCACAAACTGAGCTTAACACACTTGATAGATAGGATGAGAATTTGCTAATCCATATCCTGAGTGATAAACAGGCTGGCAGATTCTTAAGGCACCAGCTTCCTTGGCTCTGCAGCTTGGGTTTTCCAGGTTTTTATACACCGGCTAGAAATCCCTCTAGCCTGGGATCATCACTTCCCACAGTTCAGTCCTTGCCCCTCAGGTGTTTATAGGTGTAGGGAGAGTGAGGTACCATCATGATGTCATTTCCCAACTGTTATATCTTCTTCCCACTTGCTAGAAAGCTCTTTTGCTGTGATCTCAGTCAAACAGTCCCCATTGTGTAGTGCTGTCTGAGAGGTTTCTATTGTACACAGTTCCTGGGGTAATCCTTGTGCACATTGCCTCAATAAACCATTAACATTATTTGGCCTTTTTACCATTGTACGTGAAAGGCTGCTTTTGGATGTTTTCAACCTTACAACATGTTTCAGTAATACATACATAGCCAAACTTCATAATTTCACATACATCGATAGTACATGCAATTCAATGAGATATTAATGTCTAGCAGATCACGATTTTTAGAATGTTGTCTCACAAGGCATACTTTATACAAAACATACCTGAATGCCAGGTGTCACATCCCCCAACTGCAAACTCCGCCTACCTTGATCTTTAGAAATGTCATCAAGGTAATATTGCTAGAAAAGTTGCCTTAGCAACTGCAGGGGAGGGGCAGGAAAAAATAAAAACAGCTGCTGCTTCTCTGAAGTGGCCTCTGCATGTTACCAATGCATCTACACAGCACCACTGAGGCTATACAGCTACACAGAATGATCAGCAAGGCAAGATACATGACTTACCTGAGGACATAAAGAAGTTAATTAATTGTTAAAATCATAGAGGAATCTCACATTTCCTCAGTGGAGTAGATTTTTAATTAACATTTCATGAAGAGATATAGAGAATGCAAATACTAAATAATGCAGTCTTAATATACGATAGCGCATATGCAATGTTGCTACAATTCAGTGAATATTAATGCTTCATGAATTTTTAAATTTCATTTCTATGTTTCCTATGTTATCACTTCAACAACAGGATGGACCTGCCACAAGACTTTGATTGATATTGATATGAATTCAAACCACATATGACAGCAAAGTGGAAGGGAAGTTTTTCCAACTAAAATTGGCAAAATGCCTACATGAAGCCAGTAAACAAACAAACAAACATACAAATAGGCTTACTGGTGTGCCTAAATTCCTCGCACCATCATCCCAGCTATGTAGAAGTCCTTCCTGAACGTCTCAAGCCTTCATGATTGGGTTTAGAGCCAAAGCAGGGACTTCACATCCCCAAGAAATACACCCCCACATATGTTTATGTCCCATTCTTCTCAAAAATTCACAGAATTCCTTAGAAAAGCTCACTAAGAAACTACCAAACACTTAAGAATAGTTAAAAGTTTAGTAAACATATCTTTAGTGTCATTTTAAGTTATGAGCAGAGAGAGAACTATGACTATTAAGAGGGAGAAAGTTTACAGCTAAGAAGCAATGTTAAAAGCCTCTTACTCCCACAGTCATGAGATTATAAATTTAAAACACTTTGATAGCTAACAGATTTGAACATCACTGAAATAGTAGGAAGACATGATAATAGATTTAACAAGTGCTGGATCACAACTATTAACTGTCCACCTATATTATATAGATAAAATAAAAAAGATGCAGGAAACCAACAGAAACATGATAAAACTGGAACATAGAAGTGTTGACTCACTGCCGGGCAGCCCCCCTCACAGGTGGATGTTGCTCTCCTTGTTTTCTTCCCCCCTGCTAACAGCTGCTCCATCCCACCCATACTATGTCTCTTTGATTGAGCCCTTTGGCAGGTCACATTTAGTCCCACCCTTTCCAGGAGGAGTTAAAAAAAAGTCTAATAAACTAAACTCAAATAAACATAATTCCTCACCCCTACCTGGGTTTCCCTGCTACACAGATTCTCCACCACTTCCTGGGCTCTGCGGGGTTGCCCTTCCACTCTTATGTGCAGACACCTCCCAGAAGCCTGCTTCCAAACTCTGTAGTCTTTCTCCCTCTTTTATCATGGTGTTTCTGCACTACCTTTCCCAATGGACCAGTAGAGGAAACCCAGACCCTCCCTCTCCTCTGGCTTTCAGTCCAGGGCTCCTGTGTGAGTAGCTGAGGTCTGCTCCCTCTGACTCCTTGCTGCCTCCCCAGACTTCTTCCCACCATAGCTATCCTTTAGGCCCTTTTCCACAGGCTTACTATATGCCTGTCTCTGCCTTTTGTCCCCACTCACTAGCAATTACAGGGACTACTGAGCTTTTCCCCTCTGTCCCTGAAAGCTCCTTCTTACCTAGGCTTCCTCCCTTTATGCTCACCAACAGCTGGGCTTCATCTTCATTTAGCCCTGGTCTACTCTCCAGGAGCACTAATTGCTCTCTGTCTCCAGTGAACTCTTTCATTACCTGTGTGGGGTACATACGCCATCATACGGAGTAATATGTTGAAACAGACAGGTACTCTAAGGTTGTAAGCTGTTATGTCTTTTAATTGATGACTGATAATCTCCCCTTGAAATACCAAAGATATTTACTGGCATTTCCAAGTTGTTCACACTGAGCAAGGGTCCCAAACTGACAATATTTATTATGCAATAAAAAGTTCTAGTAACAAACTAAAGAAGTTTATCAATACATAAACTAGATGACAGTATAACAAACCAAGGTCTTTATGGTCTCTAATGATAGCACAATAAAATTAAATCAGCAGAGAAGAACACTTGTTCAACAAGTCCTTAGAGCCAGTTAATAAGACTTCAGTTTTATTTTGGCTGATTTTATTTAAAAATGTTGCATTTCCATTTTATCATCATATATATAGTTGGTCAGTGCCAAAAAAGGCAGGGTAATTTAATTATGGAGATGAATAAATCTGAGTATCATCTGTATGGCAATGAAACCCTGATCATGTAATTAAATAAAGGAAACCAGTGACAGCATATTAATAGTCACTAATATTAATAGTGAAAGAAAAGACCTTGGTTGCATTCTGTTACTATTCTATCATATTCATTACTAGAATATGATTGGCTAGATTAATCTTTGTGCACAGCCTTATTGATTATGTTCATTTTTTTAAAGCAGCTGAAATTTGGTGCTCAAAGGAGGAATCTAAAATGGTGGCCATGATTTCAGAGCTGTTTAAGAATCCTGAAAAAACACCCTTCAATTTGTCCTGAGCATCAACCATTCATTTTAATTCTGGGCACTATATTTGTTCTGGATTACCTGTTTTAAGGTCTGTTCCTTCCTCAGAAGTTCAGGAACTAAAACAATCTGCACTTTTATTGTTTTGATATGACAATAAAAGAGGATTCTCAATCCAGACACAAAGCTGCTTTCATTACAGCTTCATTAGCATGCTCTGGCATAATAATACCTTGATTTTGAGGCTACATGGTGGTACTTGAAGTATAATATAGATTGCTTTTTTTTTTTCCAAATGCCTTTCAGGATTTTGCTGATGCAGCCTCCCAGAAACATGGCATCTTCACCAGTATGCTACATGATGGGAATGGGCTTCATTATAGAAACGAAAATGCTATACATTTCGGTGTTTTTTTCCCACTTCTACTCCAGCTAACTATACTATGGCATAGATATCGGAAGTGCCATTGTTTTGATCTTAAAAATTTATTCTCAGGGGTGTATGCTGAATGTATATGGATGAATCTGATCTTGCAGGCACTTTTAATTTCTCCTCAAGCCTAAAGGTCATCAAGATATACAGACCTGATGCCATGGCAAATTTCCCACAAATATCAATGTTGAATTGAATGTCCGCAATGAAGGCAGTATATTCTATTAATCTACTAAACTGATGGTTGACTTGTTACCTGAAATTACTAGTCTATTTCTGTTTCTCAGTGAACGTATTTACAAGTTATAAACAGTATTCAGGTACCAATACAATAAGATACTTAAGTATGTGCATGACTTTAAACAAGCAAGTAATCTAATTGACTTCAATGGAACTACTCATGTGTAAAGGTACACACATGTTTAAGTACCTTGCTGAATAGGGGGCCTTAAAGATTATTATAATAATTATTGGACATGGTCATCTTTCTGTTGCATAATATATATTACTTTATTGCTGAATTCAAAAAAAAGTAATATACATTATATTTTTGAAGCTAGTACTAATTATTTTTAACGTCAAAATGATAGTCTTTTATACACTAGACCCCAGTGGATTTTACCATTTAAACTATAAATTCACCAATTTGGAACTCAGCATTTAATTTCATGTCTTTTCCATGGTACATATTTAGAAATTTATAGTTTCAATCTAACAGAAAAGAAATCTCTCAAGTACTAATATCTCTCATGAAGCTAATGGTATCTGTCATATAAACAAGCCAAGAAATAAATTAATAATTGGAGCTAGGTCTGGTCCCATTTGTTTTGCAACTCATTTGCAATATGTAGCATCTGGCAATCTGCCTTAGCCCTTTGAACCTGTAGTCATTCATTAAATATGGGTTGTTTCCTAATGGTGCCTATTCAGTCAGAGAACTTATTGTAGAAATTGTTTTTATTTGTCAAGATAAATTAAATAAAGTGCCTGGAATACATATTTTTGTTATCCAATCTAATTTAGAGTGCTCTGCTTTTACTCAGAATTTTCAGCCTCACTTTATACATTTTCCAATATTTTTTTCTTTCCAATAGCATAACCTCTGCCCTTTAGCAGTTAGGTCCCATCAACCTAATTCTCTTGTGCAGCATACTTCTGATTTCTATTATTCTGTGTATTTTTTAATGATTTTCTTCCTACAGTTCAGCATGTTTAACAGCTTCCTACTGCTTGTTAAGCGAGAAATGTGTAACAACTGGTAAAATCAAATTAAGGAAGTGAAAACCACAGAATTATGCTACAATTCTGTTTGACTGATTTCAGAGCTAATTAAAAACACCAACCAATTGTAATGTCCTTATCTATTACATTATATGTCTCAGTCCAACAAAAAGCATTTGCTGTCTTCTATAGTCATGCTTTAGTGCATGTAATATGATTTCCCCTGATATCTGGGGGCCAGTGGTTCTAGTATTAGTTCATCGCTAAAAACTTCTCCTTTAACTCAAGTGGTAGAATCATGTGTCTTTGGTTCTGAAGGTCTCAGGTTTGATGCCCAATGGTAAGCATGGTGAGTGTCTGACTGTATGTGGTTCCAACTGTTATGTAAGCTGCACAAGTTCATAGATGCTGTCTCCATGACAGACCTACCCATCTGGAGCATAGGTTAGCCTTCTATCAAAGGAGGTGGGGGCACCAAACCCTTCTGTGGTCAGGAAGTTACACATTTGTTACAGAAAAACACATAGGTGAGTTTCCTGTTTTCTGCACACAAGGAACATCAAGGGCCCCAAACCAATGCCAGTTGAAATTCATGGAAAGAATCCCATTGTGCCTCATGTGCACACTATCCTTTCCCTACAGGTGCCAGTAGGTACCAGACTTGGGAGATTCTACTCCAGAAACACCCACCTACACCTTGTGCTAAAGATGAGTAGTTTAAGTCTGCAGATGTAAGAGGCTGTAATTGTTGCTGGACTAGCAGCTACAGGGAAACATTATCATAAACACATGGCCAATATCTTCCACTTGAACTTACCTTGAAGTCAGATACAAGAAGGTCAACCTCCTCCCCTTCACCTATTGAATAGTAACAGTGTACGTGTGTATTTCGGAGAGGCTCCTCCATTGTGCTCACAGTTGCTGGAAGCATTTCTCCCTAGAAGATAGAGTATATTCCAATTAGAATGGTGATACTCAGACTGTGGCTTGCGAGCCACAAATGGGTCTTTAATCTGTCTCCTGTGTCTCTTTGCAGCAAATGATATTAAAACACTGATTTAATTAACCAATCAGGATGCTTTTAATATGTTATTAATCAAGTTATTAACTTGCACTAAGTTATTAACCAATAAAAACTAAATAGTTCCCCTGTCATACTGTTTAAATATGATTATGTACTATAGTATATGAAACAATAAATTCACACTACTGTGGCTCTTTTGGGTAATGGTGATCCCTAATTTGGCTCCTGAACCACAGAGGTCTGAGTATCATTGAATTAGAGTATACTACTTTCTCTTTCCCTTTTGTCCTTTGTATGAAGTGGAAGGGTGACCACTGGCACTATATAGCCATTTTTCATCTAGTTGGCTGGATGATAGAAAGGTTTCTTTGGGGCATGGGTCCCCCAAATTGACTGATATCCAGCTTGCAAGGGAAGAACCAACCCATTACAACTCCCCAAAGATTAGAGGAGTTCTACTATTCCACTGAAGGTGTGTGTGTGTGTGTCCCAAACAGACAGCTGAAATCCATACATTTTAGGAGCCAACCCCCCTTAAATTTTGAGATTTACAGACCAAGGGGAAATAATTTAGGTTCCTATCCGGCTGCATTATTTTTTGTTTAAAGTACATCTTATCTCTAAATTAGTTTTTCTTGATTTTGTAAGATTTCACTCAGTGGGGAATTAATAAACATGTCAAATTATTTCAGAACTATAGTGGATTCTTTGACAGTCTTTTTTTTTTTAAAAAAAAGAATGAATTGGGGCATGTCATTTTCTACAAAATAAAAGTTAGTTTGACTAGTTTCAGCTTTTATGACTATCATTCATTGTCTGAAATTAATAAGAAAATTATATGAGTGTGATGACATTGACACCTTTAAGAGATTTAAGGATGGAATGTACAATGGGAAAGAAAAAAAAGAATTAGAAAGTGTGTATAATAGAAAAAATGGAAATGTGTTGTTCATATAAAGAACTTCGAAAGATGGCCCTAAATATCTTTGACTCTCTACCAACTTTAGTAGTAACCTCTTGAAAAGTATAAATAAATATGCAAGACAATGGGCCTTATCCTGCATAAATGAAGACCTTGAGACTTTTCCCATTAACTTAAATTAACACAGGATCAAACCTTATGTACTTAACCTAAAAGCAATGAAACAAAATCCATCTGCTCATTTAGATTTCTTATGGCTATTTAATAAATTCAGTACCACTCATGAGGTCAAAGGGGAAAATCATTCTTTAACAAAAATGTTAAAAAGCTAAAGTAACTGTAACTGAAAGTAGTATGCAAATGTGTAAGTACTTTGGGTCAAAACACAGCAGCCAATCAAAGAGAAAGAGAGTCAAAAGTCAAACCAGATAGGCTTAATTTAACACCACACATGAACTTAGAAATATTCACTAAAGTCATGAAAGAAAAGTTTCTGAGGAAGAGTCTATACAAAAAGAAATCACTTTTTGTGGCAGCAGTGACTGATTCACAATAGTTTTACAAATCGGTATCTGTATATTAAAAGATAAAGAATCTGTGTGTAAATCTGTTTGCCCCAATGATGTTGGAGTTGAAAGTCATAATTCTTCTGCATCTGATTCATTCCTCAGTTACACAAGTAAATGAGGAGTACCGCCACTGAAATCAACATCTAGTTTTATGTGGGTGACATGAGAATCATACCTGTTGAGATTATAAAGTAAAGGTATAGCTAAACAGCAAAGAAATACCCGTGGCTGGCCCGTGCCAGCTGACTTGGGCTTGCAGGGCTGTTTCATTGCTGTATAGACTTAATGGCTCTGGCTGGATCCCAGGTTCTTGGTGAGAGGGTCCCAGAGCCTGGGCTCAAGCCCAAGCTCAGGAAGTCTACACAGCAATGAAACAGCCCCGCGACCTGAGCCCCACGAGCTCAAGTTGGCCAGCACGGGCCAGCCACACATTTTTCTTTGCTGTGTAGACATACCCTAAGAAAGTAATAAATGATTGGGGGTACAATCTGGACTATTAGTTCTGTTTATTTATCGTATGTCAGAATAAAATACTTGTCATGGTGGGTCAACTGTACTCAAACCTGAAATTTTTTTTGTTCATTTCAGTGGTATGTATTTTGGCAGTGGTATATAACTTTTAGCCGATACACTACACATATTTTTTTCAAAAAAAAAAAAAAAAAAAAAATCAAGGAATCACAAAACAATCAATAACATGAGGCATATTCTTTGCCTTCTCTCACATCTTTGTACCGCTCAAATGGTGCAAATTGAGCTGAAACCAGCTGCAAGACCCCTGCTGGGGATTCTCCTGGCATAGGAGAGTCCTAAGCAAAAGCAAAGCTGTTGACCTGCTCCTACAATTCTCTTTTTACAAGCCCTGTTGCAGGGAACCTGTCGGACATGAAGGGGTCAGGAGTGGGAGTGGTTTATGCACTCTGTACTCTGGTTATTTTCAATTGTCATAATTGATGAATTTTTCAAAAGTAACTGAAAATACCAACCATTGTCCCTGTGGAATTGTTATCAACTGTTGTAGTTTAGATTAATCCTCAGGCTGTTCTAACCTTGGCAGAACCGAAGATCAGGGAGCCTGTAACTGACTGACTTTCTCAACTTTTTTTCCCCACTTCTCATAGGCTGGCCTGAGTGACTTTGAAAGGCACAGGAGCCATCCTTTGCTAGGAAATCCCTTCACTTCACACAGAGCCAGTCAAGATCCGATTCTGTTTTTCCTTGGCTTCCCATAGCCCAGTAGAGGAGGAGCTATTCTCTCCTTCTTCCTTTGCAAAGTATGAGGCAGCCAGCAGAGGAGTTGCAGGAGGGAAGGGACAGCAGCTCAGAGTCCACCTGTCTGACAACAGAGCTGCTCTTGTTTTTAAGGTGATGATCTTTCCTTCCTCCTCATAATGGCAAGGCTGATTCACACACTTCTGTTTTAAAATCGCAGGTGCAGCTCTGGGAACACATTTTAATTAATAATCAAACACAAATTTTCTTAAAACAGTTTCACTTGAGGGCCTAAAGGGTATGCTTGTGTTCATTTTAAACAAAATGTGATGTTCAAGGTATTTATGCATAAAGAAGCATGCTGTGGCTCACCACCCTAGGAACATTCTAGAAAAGGCCAAGGAGAGGGGGGTGAGCGCAACATGTGGAGTGGAGAAGTATAAGCATGTGATGAACAAATCCATATATAGAAAGGTTAAATATGACTTGTTAGAGGTGTGTGTTATGTAACTTGTTATGTAACTGCCATGTGCTATAAAATAGCAATGGGAGGGGCTCCTTGCTGGAGGGACTCTGGCTGATTTTTGTACCGGGGCTCTCCCTCTGTGCACATTGAATAAAGACTTATTGAACTGAATTTAATTGAATTGAATCAAATCGAATTGAAGACCCTTGATTCTGCCTGGCATCTGACTCATTTGGTTATTATTGGGAACCACAAAATCCCAACAGGGCCACAATTCAGTCTTCAGAGATACGGATTGGAAATTGCTGCTCTATAGATTGTTTAGAGGTGTTCAACCTATTAGGTAGAAATTACGGAGCAACTCTCTTGTTAACATTCACTCATGATCAATTGCATATTTACATTAGAATGATTTATACAGTAACATGATATTTTGTATGTACAAGCCCGGAGATTAGGTGATTAAAATGTATTCCCATTTTAGGCCAAATTCAAGTTGAACAACCTTGATCATCAGTGTCTAATGAATTAAAGTGACTTACTGCCTTCTGTCAACCAGACATAAAATGCTTATCAGATCTGATGAAAAAAATCCACAGTTTTTATTAGGGCTGTCAAGCAATTAAAAAATGTGATTAATCACACTGTTTAATATAATAGAATATCATTTATTTAAATATTTTGGATGTTTTCTACATTTTCAAATAAATTGATTTCAATTACAACACAGAATACAACGTATAAGGTGCTCACTTAATATTTATTTTTTATTACAAGTATTTGCACTGTAAAAAAAACTAAAGAAATAGCATTTTTCAATTCACCTAATACAAGTACGATAATGCAATCTCTTTATCATGAAAGTTGAACTTACAAATGTAGAATTATGTACAAAAAACTGCATTCAAAACCAAAACAATGTAAAACTTTAGAGCCTGCAAGTCCACTCAGTCCTACTTCTTGTTCAGCCAATCACTCAAACAAACAAGTTTGTTTACATTTCCAGGAGATAATGCTGCCTGCTTCTTGTTTACAATGTCACCTGAAAGTGAGAACAGGTGTTCTCATGGCACTGTTGTAGCCGGCGTTGCAAGATATTTACGTGCCAGATGCACTAAAGTTTCATATGTCTCTTTATGCTTTAACTACCATTCCAGGGGACATGCGGTCATGCTGATGATGGGTTCTGCTCGATAACAATCCAAAGCAGTGCAGACCAAAGCATGTTCTTTTTCATTATCTGAGTCACATGCCACCAGCAGAAGGTTGATTTTCTTTTTTGGTGGTTTGGGTTCTGTAGTTTCTGCATCAGAGTGTTGTTCTTTTAAGACTTCTGAAAGCATAATTCACACCTCATTCCTCTCAGATTTTGGAAGGAACTTCAGATTCTTAAACCTTGGGTCGAATTTGATAGGTATCTTTATAAAGCTAACATTAGTACCTTGTTTGCATTTTGTCAAATCTGCAGTGAAAATGTTCTTAAAATGAACATGTGTTGGGTCATCCGAGACTGCTATATCATGAAATATATGGAAGAATGCAGGAAAAACAGAGCAGGGGACATACAATTCTCCCCCAAGGAGTTCAGTCACAAATTTAATTAACACATTGTAAATAAGAAGAGGGCAGCATTATCTCCTGTAAATGTAAACAAACTTATTTGTCCTAGCAATTGGCTGAACAAGAAGTAGGACTGAGTGGACTTGTAGACTCTGAAGGTTTACATTGTTATGTAAGAAAAAAAATCTACATTTGTAAATTGCACTTTTACGACAAAGAGATTGCACTACAGTACTTGTGTGAGGTGAATTTAAAAAATACTATTTATTTTATCATTTTTACAGTGCAAATATTTGTAATCAGAATAATATACACTTTGATTTCAATTGTAACACAGAATACAATATATTTGAAAATGTAGAAAAACATCCAAATATTTAATAAATTTCTATCAGTATTCTAATGTTTAACAGTGTGATTAAAACTGTGATTAATCACAATTAATTTTTGTAATTTCGATTAATTTTTTGGAGTTAATTGCGTGAGTTAACTATGATTAATCGACAGCCCTAGTTTTTATCTTTCTTAAAAGAAAATGATCAACTAAATCAAAAATTTGGACAAATCAATGAACATGCCCCCAACAAATGGCCCTTGCTTGAAGCATTGAAAATTTCACATAACCATTTCTATAATGTTTCTTTTAAGTGAAGAATTTGAACAGCTTTGGGACATTGACCATATGTATTCCATGTTCCAATATATTCATTGTAGAACACTCTTTTCTTGTAATCAAGTGTAATTAGAAGAGTATTACACCAAATGTATACATCAATCTTATTGCCAAACACATGATGTAAATATGCAGTCTACTGTAGCTAATTGGCACTACTCAGCAAAGTAGATTTGTGATGTGTTTGCTAAAAAATTTCAAAAGCTTTTAAAGATTCATTCTCTCTCTCTCTCTCTCTCTCTCTCACACACACACACACACACACACACACACACACACACACACACACACACACACAAGGTTCTCAAGCACTGGCCTCTACTTTATACCTGCAATTTTTGGATGCAAATAATTCTTCAGTAACAGATATATATGGGCAACAATTATGTAATTTAGCTTCCAGTCCTGCAGACACTTACTTGCATGCTTAAAGTTAAGCATATGAGTAATCCCAATGGTTTTAGATAGGCTATTTATATGCCTGAACTTAAGTATGTGCAAGTATTTGCAGGATCAAGGCCTGAGTTGCCAAAGTACCTGATCACACCTGTTATTAATTGTGTTAACAGTTAATTTAGTTCAAATTTAACTGGTCACTAGTATTAATATTAACAATTTACCAATATAATTAATCATAATAAGCAGACTGAGAACTTTTGTTTAGATTAATTTTTCTAAGGCAAAACCAAGCCATAGCTTACTGTTGAAAATTATTTAAAACAGAATACTTCCTGTACAATTAAAATTAAATTCAAGGCATTTTGAGCATAAGATTAAAAACAACTCAACTGTCATATGTGAGATCTTTGTTCTAAAAACAGAGCTTTAATTCACATTTTCTCCATTTTAAGTCATTCATCTCATAGTATAGAAGCAATGGTTGTACGAGAACAGTTTTATCTATAATCACTGAAGATAAAGCTCTGTGATATTCAGTGGTTTCATTCTACAGAAGTTGATGGGAATATTTTCATCACTCCTAATCATTGTGGATTCATACCCCCAGTATGTTGGTGTAATCCTAGATACTCATTGCTCTTCTCAGGTGATATTTTCTTGTGGGATGATAGCATGATTCCAGCTACAGTTCAAATGTAGTTTCCCTAATTCAAATTTCGATGATGAACTAGAAGATCTCAGAAAACCTGTGGAGGTCCTGTCAATAGGAGCATATGTAGCTAATGTTTGCTATAGAGATTTTTTTATATAATTATTTTTTACATTTATAGTACAAAGCTGTGTTATGGACTTCTTCAAAACAGCTTTCAGTTACAGATTTCAGAATGTAATTTGTTTTATTGAATTTGTCTTATTGCCCTAATGACTTCCATTTCAAACAAGCAATTATGTTTTCTAATGTATAGAGAATTAATATTATTGTATTTCATCCAATTGTCACACTGTACACTAATCTGCATTTTTCTGATAAAGCAAGAAAAGTGATTTATCTATATAAAATGCTATTCATTCATTATAATTATTAAAACAAGCAAAAACAAGGAGTCCGGTGGCATCTTAAAGAATAACAGATTAGTCTGTAAGGTGCCACCAGACTCCTTATTGTTTTTGTGGATGCAGACTAACATGGCTACCCCCGATATTATAATTATTATTATTCCATTTGGCTTTTTTGGCTGGCAGTCACACCCCTGAGTCTGATATACATATATTTTTTAAATTAACATATAGCACAAATTTTGATTGACCTTTTGCTATATTAATTGCATAAAACTGTGTTAATGGAATGTAAAGGATGCACAGTTAAAGTGAGTAAAAGGCAGGAAATTCAGAAGGCTCCAAGACTAATTCTATCTTGGCTATATTATAAATCCAGGACATCTCAAGCTACACATGTTGTGACACACAGCCCAATGGTGTGACTGCTTCTGATAGGCATAGAGCTTATTACTTTAGCTCATCTTTTTCCTGAGGATAGTTTTAAGTAATGTTGGTTCTCAAATGGATCACCAAACCAAAATAATGATAATTTGAGAGTATAGGAAATTACTTAGATTGCTTTATCTCTGTCAGTATGGACTAAAACCCCAGCAGTAGTTCAAATAAAAATAATAATAAAAAAAACCCAAGATAAAGTATAAGCCTTTGAGTACATCCTTTTTTGAGATCAAGCAAAAAAAATCACACATTTAATATCTCTGTGAAGTATAGTACCAGTAACAACTGCCAAGATAACATATCAATAGCTGTTGATGTATTATGTTGTATTTTGGACATAAACAATTGTCAGTCTTTTTTTTCCTAGACACCTCTCCCCCAGTGGGCAGAGGGGAATTTGAACTACCATAAAAGTAAATGGATGCATTTAGCTTAGTTGCAAAGAAGAGGAACAATAAAGTACTCTAAATGTTTATGTCATTACTTTCTAAACTAAAAAGAAAAGATCCATACATTAACTGAAAAATAATCTGTTCTAAAGTCTCTTATCCTCCACTAATATTGATCTATTAAATGGCATGATCCATTTCCTATCCAACTTGGACACATAACATTCTAATGCCTCAATGTATCTCCTTGAAAATAACACTGTTGAACTGAAAGATCCCTGGGAATCAAAAGATGCCTTTCAAAGTTTGTCTGAAAAAGCAGAGATAACAAAATCATTTATTACTTTTAGTGTATTTGTTTTATATTCCCAAACGATTGGTTCTACTGAAAAATGATAGAATGCTTGGAGAAAAGACAAGGTTTCAAAAAGGGACTGTTGAAATGCTCATAGAATCCAAAAGCTAATGAGGGCCATGACCATCAATGGTGTAAAATTGTGAACTGTAGTTTGAGCTAATGTTAGAGGACTCTGAGCAGCAGAGAGACTTACTGTGGTGTGCAGAAAATTATGGTATTATATGTGGCTTTAGTAAAAGTTAAACAGTTTGAGACATGCTATTTATGTAATTGCCAGTGAAGATGAACTCAACTATTGACTTGTTAAATGTAACAAGAGACCTGGTTTCCATTCCCTATCACATAATGTTTCCATGGTAAAGCTGATTTTCAGTTAAATAAATTCTATCAGCATGTATGATATGTATGTGTTGTTGATTGATATAATACACACAAACTGTTGTGAATGCTCTGACTAGGATTTAGCTACGTTTAACAGTATTTCATGGTATTTTTTGACAATTCTTCCAACAGCTGACATTTGCAATACATTTGTGTAGTGGTGCGAGGAGTTACCAAAGCAAATCCTATTAACGTTAATGGGCCAAACTCCAGCTGACGTAAATCATCATAGGTGCTATCCTGATTTAAACTAGCTGAAGACTTATAATATAAGTAAACATGTAGTAGGTTTACAGTAAGCAAAACATAGTAATTTGTAAACAAGAGAACCTCATTGCCATTAATTTCAGTAAACCAGCATACATAGTAAGCATCCGTTACCATCAAAGGGCCAAATGCTATTTATTTCACAAATGGAGAGTACATAGAGACTATAGTTACCAATATAGGTGCTTTAGACGTTCTTACACATTACAGACAGCCTGACTGAATGCCTTTCAAAGCAACTAAGAGACTCCATTGTGAAGAAAAGATGATTCAGAGGAGAGTTTACAATGTTCATCAAACTATTACTCACAATCTCGCTCTATTCTTCTTTCTGAATACCTCCCACTTGTAGCCTCATTTTATTGAGAGCCCAATGTTGCACCAGTGACTTCAATGGGAGCAGGGGCATGCCCTGAGTATTTTATTTACAGACAGATAATCTAGATACTTCACCATCTGTTACACAGCTCAGCCAACAAAGAAGTGTCGTCTAGAGGCCATTTATCTTTTTAGGTTTGTTTAATGTTGTCACTTCAGTGGTGAACAAAATAAGAATCCTTTTACTTTGCAAAAAGCAAAAAGAATATACTCTTTTTAAGAAAGTTCATTATGCACTAATTTCTGCAAGGGTCCCTGATGGTCCTGTAGTTAAGGGTCTATCAGCACTTTCATACACTGTAATAGTCTTATTTTAAAGTGTTTTTAACTCAGCTCTAAAGATTTACTGCAGGCTGAAATTTACAAAATAACATTGCTACCGGAATGTGATTTCTATGCCAAATTTGGTTAAATACATAAATAAATAAAATGGCAATCTTGAAAAATGTTTAGTTGCAGGGTGTAAAAAACCAGAACTGTACCTGTCCAAAATAACCATGTAGGCTTTTACAGACCAGGTCTCAAGTAACTGTAACCCACTGTTGTTCAGTCTCTCTCTCTGTCCTTCTCTAGTGGCTGGCTCACAGAGTTTTATGAGTTTGCCATATAATTAAAAGGAAAATACAATTGACTATGTGTGTGGCATGTAAAAAGAAATGTACTGAGGCAGCTAGCACCATTGCGGTAAGACATAATTTAGCTCTGACCTCATCACAGCAGTGGCCAGATGGGTTTTATCTGACCACAGATCTATGAAGCTCCAATGGCTCAGATCTCATATTGTGTTAGAGTGTAAATGTTTCCAAATAGGTTTGGACATCATATTTACAATAATGGGCATGACATACCCTGGCTCTAATCAATTCAGCCCACTTGGAAAACTAAGTAAATACAAGAAACACAAAGACCCCAAACCTCATGGGGAGTGGGAATCAAACAAACAAATACACCAAAACCAAGCAGATGATTCTTCTGAGTTGAACTTTGTTGGGCAATTCTCCCTGACTGAATATACATGATATTGGAACTCAGAGCTATCTAAATTAGCAGTATGTCTGAGAGTTGTCATATGCAATAAGATCTGGTACAGACACAAAAATAATACAATTCTATCACAGCCACAAAGGGAGGAAAATGGATAACTGTGCAGAGAGATCTGTCTAGAGAGTGTCGGTGTGATTCTGTCACCCTTATTCATATTACCTAATACCTGATGATATAAGTAGTCCTACAGATATGAATGGCAATATTAATAGAGTAAGATATTATTTGATGAAACTCAAAATGTACACAGTGACTTAGGCCCAGATTCTCAAAGGTATTTAGGAACCTTACACCCATTAGAAGCAAAAACAACAAGGAGTCTGGTGGCACCTTAAAGACTAACAGATATATTTGGGCATAAGCTTTCGTGAGTAAAAACCTCACTTCTTCGGATGCATAGAGTGAAAGTTACAGATTCAGGTATTATATACTGACACATGGAGAGCAGGGAGTTACTTCGCACAGCTACCCCCTGATACTTGACACCATTAGAAGCAATTATCTAAGCTTATTTCTTTCAACAACTAAGAAGACACTTCCTTAACATTCCCAATACTGTTAGTGACATTAGCAGTTCGGTTATGTCATGCCAACTAGCCTGATGCAAATTAAAACTATGGAAGTGTTCTTGAAAAATACATTCTGTCTTAATGGCAGCAGGTAGAAAGATATGATGGATGTTGGAAGTACCCAACACTACCTATGAACTGCAAACTGCCCCTCAAGGTAAAACTGACTGTGGGCTCAGAGAGACAAGATGATATGAAAACAGAGACACTAGAAAATATGATCGGCAGGGCTGGCTTTAGGCATTTATAGTTGCCAAGGAAGCTTGTACGGTCAGAAGGTTCCCAAGGGAGCATTTTAGTCACTCATTTAACAGAACCTGGGAAATAGATACATATTATCTATCTATCACAAAACTGAGCTATCAGTGAGCTTCTCTTTCACCTATAACAGCATAACTGCCTGAGGTAGAGTAATGTGTCCTCTACAGGCTAATAAAACAACTAATGGAGCTAATTAAGAAGAACTTGTGCTGCTCTTTGTTGCATTCCAAGTAAAATGTGCTATCCAGTCTATTTATAAGACTGGCTGAAAATTGTTTTACACATAATTTTTGAAATATTTACATTATTATCTAAAGCAAACAGGGAAATCTATGTTTGTATGTATAAATTCTCTGTCCTATTTATTCATAGTGATGCTTGCAAGTTAATTAAAACCAGTGTATAGAGAAGTTTTTTTTTAAAACAATGAAAACTAACTAATTTATTCAGTCATTCAACTAATATATTCAAAATACATAAAAAAATACTTTTTGTCTCATTTCAAACAGGAAATGTACCCTTTCAAAGCAGTTGTGAAAAAAAAATACTTACCAAACAAACTGTAACAGATAACTAGTTTCTGTGTAATTAAATATTAATCCAATTTAATTTACAATGACAACTCAAATTGGAGATAGTGAAATGTTAATAATTTATGAACAGTGGTGCTGTATGGTTGACTTATGTTTCAGGTTAAAATGTCATTTGCTTTCACAACTCTTCTCTCTAAGCCAACTGATATCTTTAAACTGTAAATGTAATTTTGAGAATACATTGTACCATCCGAATGATTTCATGAGAATAGTTGTGACGTTTCCATTACAAATTACAAAATATCTTTGAAAGATACTAAATCAGATTAAAATTACCATCAGCTATAATGAAGCAATTCTCTTCTTTCCCCCCACTTTGGGGTTATTATCCCTTTAGGTACATTTATAAATTCTAACCCCAGCAAAAGTTGGTATTGCATGTATGAGTGTGGGGAAGATAGCACACAAAATGGAGGACACAAAAAAACCCTTCTTATTGTATTTGAATAGATGTTTTACTGATAGCAACCAGGGCCGACGAGAGAGGGAGGGAGGCCGGTACAAAATTACCGGGGCCCGGCAGTCCGGAAGGAGGCCCGGGGCCTGTCTTCTCCCCCTCCCCAACCTCATCGGCCCTGTTTAGCTGGTCCACCCTTGCTGAGTGGCCCGAAAAAAAATTTTCACCAGGGCCCAAACCCGTTCTCGGTGGACCTGATAGCAACCCCTTATGGCAATGATGTGTATGATAGATTTACCATCTCTGGGTCATTTCTGATACTTAATCCTGATACACACACAGGTGTAGGCCTTGCTGGAGCCCTAAGCATAGCTGACAGATTGAACCAAAGTAGGCCTGGTCTTGGCAGAATAGTAACACACTAGGTGTCAGCTAACCATGTAAGCATATTCCTGACTGGAGATGATGGTACAAAACCCACATCGATCTCTCAAGTAACTACGTAAGCATATCCCTAAGAGATGGTACAAGAACACATTGATCTCTTGTAAAGATAAGGAGGGGAATAACAGGATAGTGGAAAAGGATGTTTTGTTCAAACTACTATGTGCTAGAATAAAAGTAGTAAGTAGCAACATCTAGAGTATAATACATAACTTGTTTGTATCAATGTATAAAAGGAGAAGTATAGAAAGGGTGACTTTTTGCTAGCCGAGGGGACAGCATCCTGGTATGCTGATTGAGCTGGTACCATTGTAGTGAGTATACATGTGTTAGCGTATCTGTAACCACTGAGCTGGGGCACTAGTACCATGTTTCATTGACAATAAGCCTAGATGAGTGCCTTTGCCACTGAACCAAGCCTGTGGTCTTTCCTTATGAACAACATAGAGGTCTGTGTAGACTCAGGCCTGGTATAAAGTTAGGTCAGTGTAAGTTGACTTGCATTGACCTAGTTATGTGTTTGTCTACACTATTTACACTACTGATGTAAGCACCCTGTAGCAGTGACATAGTAACACCACCTCCCTGAGTTATGCAGAACCATGGTTGACCTATTTAGGTTGACTCTGGGTGAGTGTAGACACTGCATTTGTTTTGTTGACCTTAACAGGTTTCATCTAAGGGCAGAGCTGTAACAAGGTGCTCCAAAACTGAAGAACAACAAATATTTCTTATTACGTGTATTTCTGGGAATAATTTAAGGGAATGTTGATGTTTCTTTCCCTTTTTGATGTGACTGCAAATCTAATGGCATAGCTGTCTGCTTTTAATCAGCAGCTTTTGGTACAGTGGCTTTTAGGGGTTTCCCCTCCATGCTTCCTGAATGTCTGACCCTGATCAGGAGGAGAAGGAAGAAGACTAGGGAGGATATATGTTGAGAGATCTTCCAAGCCACTATTGCCTTCAACCATGGTCAAAGCACTTGGAGGGCCATTGGAATGCAACTATAGAGAGAGACAGAAGGGAGAGAGAGGTTGCTGTGGGAGAGGCAAAAGGATGGAGAAGCACATTGGGAAATACACTAAGACATAATGGGGTTGTTCAGGCAATAAACACAAATGCTATGGAGTATGGGTGACCTACAGGCCCAAAGATCCCAGACTGAGTGTCTTTGCACTCCTTGGAGAGCTCCATAGTTGCTGCTCCTTATACTCCCCAATATACCATGTGGCACTGTGGTATACACCCATCAGGGGACAATAAGGAGAACCACAGCTATTCATATACAGATCTATGAAAACCATGGGATGGTGTATAGGTATCCACAGTGGACTACGCTGAACTACTGTTTACATATATACATATATGCACTGGGCAGCACAATATGGGGAGAAGGTGACCAGCCCTCTGTGGAGAAAGAAGTGGTTCGGGACTATTTAGAAAAACTGGACGTGCACAAGTCCATGGGGCCGGGTGCGCTGCATCCGAGGGTGCTAAAGGAGTTGGCGGATGAGATTGCAGAGCCATTAGCCATTATTTTTGAAAACTCATGGCGATTGGGGGAGGTCCCAGGTGGCTGGAAAAAGGCTAATGTAGTACCCATATTTAAAAAAGGGAAGAAGGAGGATCCGGGGAACTACAGGCCAGTCAGCCTCACCTCATTCCCTGGAAAAATCATGGAGCAGGTCCTCAAGGAATCAATTATGAAACACTTAGAGGAGAGAAAAGTGATCAGGAACAGTCAGCAAGGATTCACCAAGGGGAAGTCGTGTCTAACTAACCTAATTGCCTTCTATGATGAGATAACTGGCTCTGTGGATGAGGGGAAAGCAGTGGATGACTTTAGCAAAGCTTTTGATACGGTCTCCCACGGTATTCTTGCCGCCAAGTTAAAGAAGTATGGGCTGGATGAATGGACTGTAAGGTGGATAGAAAGGTGGCTAGATCGTCGGGCTCAACGGGTAGTGATCAATGGCTCCATGTCTAGTTGGCAGCTGGTTTCAAGCGGAGTGCCCCAAGGGTCGGTCCTGGGGCTGGTTTTGTTTAATATCTTTAATAATGATCTGGAGGATGGTGTGGACTGCACTCTCAGCAAGTTTGCAGATGACACTAAACTAGGAGGCATGGTAGATACACTAGAGGGAAGGGATCAGATTCAGAGGGACCTATACAAATTAGAGGATTGGGCCAAAAAAACCTGATGAGGTTCAACAAGGACAAGCGCAGAGTCCTGCACTTAGGACGGAAGAATCCCATGCACTGCTACGGACTAGGAACCAAATGACTAGGTAGCAGTTCTGCAGAAAAGGACCTAGGGGTCACAGTGGACGAGAAGCTGGATATGAGTCAGTGTGCTCTTGTTGCCAAGAAGGCTAACGGCATTTTGGGCTGTATAAGTAGGGGCATTGCCAGCGGATCGAGGAACATGATCATTCCCCTTTATTCGACATTGGTGAGGCCTCATCTGGAATACTGTGTCCAGTTTTAGGCCTCACACTACAAGAAGGATGTGGAAAAATTGGAAAGAGTCCAGTGGAAGGCAACAAAAATGATTAGGGGTCTGGAGCACATAACTTATGAGGAGAGGCTGAGGGAACTGGGATTGTTTAGTCTCCAGAAGAGAAGAATGAAGGGGGATTTGATAGCAGCCTTCAACTACCTGAAGGGGGGTTCCAAAGAGGATGGAGCTCGGCTGTTCTCAGTGGTGGCAGATGACAGAACAAGAAGGCATGGTCTCAAGTTGCAGTGGGGGAGGTCCAGGTTGAATATTAGGAAACACTATTTCACTAGGAAGTGGTGAAACACTGGACTGCATTACCTAGGGAGGTGGTGGAGTCTCCTTCCTTGGAGGTTTTTAAGGTCTGGCTTGACAAAGCCCTGGCTGGGATGATTTAGTTGGGAATTGGTCCTGCTTTGAGCAGGGGGTTGGACTAGATGACCTCTTGAGGTCCCTTCCAACCCTGATATTCTATGATTCTATATGGACATACATGTTTACTGTTCACTGTCATTTTCACTTGGGATTTTAAACTATGGTTCACCCTGTAAACAGTGTTGGTAAAAGTTTTTTAAACCTGGTACGTGTCTGTTTGCACTTCAATTTTATTAACTGCTGTTTTTCACACATTACATTTCTATTTCTGGAAAGTCACTATCTACATTAGTTCACATCAAGCATCGCAGAATACATAACAGAGTGTAAAGACCCAGCTGTAAAGGAATGCTAGGTGGTACTGTGCATAAAATATCTTACTTCAGTAAACCTCAGCCATACCTGGCAGAGCATTAAAGGATCTTATGATGAACACCAACTGGTGTGTACTTCACTAAGAAGAAAGTTCTTTAGGCAGCTTTTATCTGGTAGAGAAACATGACACCAGCCATGTTTATAAATGCACATCAAGCATTATAGAATTCCTAGTGGCAGGCAAAGAACCAACCAATAAATAACCTAAATTACCCAAGACAAGCACTATTTCATGAAAGCAACTGAGAACATTATGATGACTAACTGTTAAAATATTCTTTGAAAGTCTCCCTTAGCCATATATTTCTACATTGCCTCTTGTAATTGCCCTTTGGTCCGGCTGTTTAAATTTAGTAGACAGACATCTGTCTTGCTCCTTCACCCTGGTGGCAGCTTTTCACCTTTAACTCAGATATTATGCAGTCTATAACTTACAGTTATAATCATTGGGATGTTTTTCTCATTGATATTCAATCTAGTGAGTAAACAATGCAAGTATCCATTCAACCTATTAAGAGCACATTCAACAGTCATTTTACACCTGCTGATATAGTAGATGAATCTTTCCTTGGCCCTGTCAAAATGGCCGGTTTACAACTTCATGAGCCAGGGGAACAAGAGATAGGCTGGGACTCCAGAATCACTGTTGACATTTCAATATCACCGAAGGTAATCTGCTGCTTTGGAATGAATGTCCCCATTTGCAGCTATTTGAAAAGTCCGGTGTTCTTAAAGATGTGAGTGTCATACACCTTCTCTGATCAGTCCATCAGAGAAGCATCCCACGTGATCCACTAGCACTTTCATGATCACAGAAAAGTAGTCATTTCCACTGCTGTACTCAGTGGCAAGACTGATCATTATCTTTGAAAACTCATGGCGATCGGGTGAGGTCCCAGACAAATGGAAAAAGGCAAATGTAGTGCCCATCTTTTAAAAAGGGAAGAAGAATCTGGAAAACTACGGACAAGTCAGCCTCACGTCAGTCCCCGGAAAAATCATGGAACAGATCCTCAAGGAATCTATTTTGCCCATCTCTCTAACTAGCAACACAAACACCTGTGCTACTCTGGGAAGAAAAAAAAATTTAGACTGATGTATGTCAGATTTGAAGTTCATTTCAGATATTTAATTCCCTGAAGATCCTCAATGATTATGCATATCCAGAAAAGAGACCTAAATTGGTGTCTTTGAGGGAGGGCAGGTGCCCTTAATGCCTTTGACTCAGCTATTAAAATAAGTGTGAATTCTTCCACTCTACACTTTTGGTAATTACAGTATGAGACAGAACATGTTAGCAAATAGTATAATTCATCTTTGCTAAATATTTCTGATTATTCCATCTTCCTTTTGGATCTTCATATGAATATTGTGACATTGTAGATGTTAACTAAAACAATTGCTCTGGTTTTATTCCTGGTTTTCAGTGAACCACAACTTTTCAAAATTGTCAGTCCTGAAGGGTCATCAGAATTATATATTGCTCCCAGATATGTCAGCATGTTACATTATGTAAGGTGATTCAATGTTCTGCTGTAATGGGGTTTAACAGGTCATTCTCAGAAAGACACATCAAGACAAAGAATTTGTAAAATTCACAGAAAGTAATGATATAATTTAAAATATCACTTTATCTTAAAAATATCATTTTATCTTAAGATGCAGTAAAAGAACTGCAAGTTCAATTTAAACAGTGATATAGTTAATTTGTTTCCTCACAGAGATGTTTGGTATAAACATAGAATACATTTTCAAGTGCCCTCATGAATTTTACTTATTTCTGCTCCTAGGATTCTATAATTTAAAGAGAAATTCTTAGAATATGTTTTTTTTAAATCACATTTCATCTGATTTTTTTATCCTTTAAATAATCCACCTACTGGTGATGTCCAATAGATAGTTCATTGCATCACTAAGTGTATTGTAGGTAAGGATTGAGTTTATTTTATAAATCTAATTTACATCAAATATGACTGTTTTTAAAAATGCTCCATATTAAATTTTGGCTGCCCACAACTGATTTTGTTTTACTAATTTCCATGCAATAATTTAAATTTCAAGCTTCCTGACAAAAATATTTCAGTTTGTGGTTCTTTTTCTGGACATCTAGTTCAAAATACAAACATACAAACACAAAACAAACACAAACAAATGAAATTTAGCAAGTGATTTATCATAATCTGCATGGATTACTGAATTTAGGCTTCAACATCATCTTTCCCACTGCAAATGACGCTGGTCTACAATTTTTGAGAAGTCGTCTGCTTCAGAGATAAAATGTGCTATTTAGTATGTATTTCGATGCGCTGAATTCAAATATGACAATTAAAACAACTGATTGGCTACTGTTTAAGATATAAGTTTTACATTTTATGTCTATGTATATTGTATAGATAGTAGAGTTTTAATCATAAATTGTAAACCTAGTTCTCTTCATATGTTTATGGTTGCTTTACATGATAATATTTCACCTGTCCTGTTTATGTAACACTTTAAAAATCAGCAAAAGGGTTATATAAATAAAATTTATTATGAAACAAAAGGCAAAAAAACTATTATGTACATAGTTTAGTCCTAGTCAGTGTCTACTCGGCGCTTCTTGGCTTGTCTCTTGTATTCATTAAATGGAGCATCTCTTGTCACTGTCCAGCAATAGTCTGCAAGCATTGATGGGCTCCATTTGCCCTGATAGTGTTTCTCCATTGTTGCAATGTCCTGGTGAAATCGCTCGCTGTGCTCGTCGCTCACTGCTCCGCAGTTCGGTGGACAAAAATCTAGATGAGAGTGCAAAAAATGTATCTTTAGTGACATGTTGCAACCAAGGCTTTTTTGTATGCCTTGAGGAGGTTTTCCACCAACAACCTGTAGTTGTCTGCCTTGTTGTTTCCGGGAAAATTTATTGCCACTAACTGGAAGGCTTTCCATGCCGTCTTTTCCTTGCCATGCAGTGCATGGTGAAATGCACCATTGCGAAGAAGTTCACAAATCTGAGGACCAAAGACACCTTCCTTTATCTTAGCTTCACTTAACCTTGGAAATTTTCCATGGAGGTACTTGAAAGCTGCTTGTGTTTTGTCAATGGCCTTGACAAAGTTCTTCATCGACCCAGCTTGATGTGTAAGGGTGGTGTCAAGGCTGTATCCCCACTTTGAACTTTAGGGTACAAATGTAGGGGCCTGCATGAAAACTTCTAAGCTTAACTACCAGCTTAGCTCTGGTCCCGCTGCCACCATTCCCTCCCTGGGAAGCCTTGAGAAACCTTTCACCAATTCCCTGGTGAATACAGATCCAAACCCCTTGGATCTTAAAACAAGGAGAAATTAAAGATTCCCCTCCTTCTTCCCACCAACTCCTGGTGAATACAGTTCCAACCCCCCTGGGATCTAAAACAAGGAGAAATTAACCATTCCCCCTCCTTCCTCCCACCAACTCCTGGTGAATCAAGATCCAAACCCCTTGGATCTAAAACAAGGAGAAATTAACCATTCCCCCTCCTTCCTCCCACCAACTCCTGGTGAATCAAGATCCAAACCCCTTGGATCTTTAAACAAGGAAAAATCAATCAGGTTCTTAAAAAGAAGGCTTTTAATTAAAGAAAAAGGTAAAAATCATCTCTGTAAAATCAGTATGGAAATTAACCTTACAAGGTAATCAAACTTAAAGAGCTCAGAGGACTCCCCTCTAGTCTTAGGTTCAAAGTACAGCAAACAAAGATAAACACTCTAGTAAAAGGTACATTTACAAGTTGAGAAAACAAAGGAAAACTAACACGCCTTGCCTGGCTATTTACTTACAAGTCTGAAATAGGAGAGACTTGTTTAGAAAGATGTGAAGAACCTGGATTGATGTCTGGTCCCTCTCAGTCCCGAGAGCGAACACACTCCCAAACAAAGAACACAAACAAAAACCTTCCTCCCCCCCCCAAGATTTGAAAGTATCTTGTCCCCTTATTGGTCCTTTAGGTCAGATGCCAGCCAGGTTACCTGAGCTTCTTAACACTTTACAGGGAAAAGGATTTTGGAGTCTCTGGCCAGGAGGGATTTTATAGTACTGTACACAGGACAGCTGTTACCCTTCCCTTTATAGTTATGACAGGTGGTAACAAAATCTTCCTTGATTCAACAAGTGGTGGATGCTGAACACTTTTCCTTCCAGGCTCCAATGACTGTCAGAGTGGCCAATCTTTCTTGATGGAGTGGGAATCTCTTGCACGACTATCCCAACCTTCATATCACCACAAAGCTGCCACTGATGTTGGTCATAGTTTATGCACCTCAAAAGTTGTTTCATGTTGTCATAGGTTTCCTTCATATGGACTGCATGACCAACTGGAATTGATGGCAAAACATTGCCATTATGCAGTAAAACAGCTTTAAGACTTGTCTTCGATGAATCAATGAACAGTCTCCACTCATCTGCATCGTGAACGATGTTGAGAGCTGCCATCACACCATCGATGTTGTTGCAGGCTACAAGATCACCTTCCATGAAGAAGAATGGGACAAGATCCTTTTGACAGTCACGGAACATGGAAATCCTAACATCACCTGCCAGGAGATTCCACTGCTGTAGTCTGGAGCCCAACAGCTCTGCTTTACTCTTGGGTAGTTCCAAATCCCTGACAAGGTCATTCAGTTCACCTTGTGTTATGAGGTGTGGTTCAGAGGAGGAGGATGGGAGAAAATGTGGGTCCTGTGACATTGATGGTTCAGGACCAGAAGTTTCATCCTCTTCCTCGTCTGACTCAAGTAAGAATGATTCTGGTGCATCAGGAACCGGCAGTCCTTCTCCGTGGGGTACTGGGCGTATAGCTGATGGAATGTTTGGATAATGCACAGTCCACTTTTTCTTCTTTGATACACCTTTCCCAACTGGAGGCACCATGCAGAAGTAACAATTGCTGGTATGATCTGTTGGCTCTCTCAAAATCATTGGCACTGCAAAAGGCATAGATTTCCTTTTCCTGTTCAACCACTGGCGAAGATTTGTTGCACAAGTATTGCAGCATATGTGTGGGGCCCACTTCTTGTCCTGATCTCCAATTTTGCAGCCAAAATAAAGGTGATAAGCTTTCTTAACCATAGTGTTTATACTGCACTTTTGTGATGCAAAAGTCACTTCACCACAAACATAGCAGAAGTTATCTGCACTGTTCACACAAGTACGAGGCATCTCTGCTCACTTTGGCTAAACAGAAATGTGTCCCTTTGCAAAATCAAACACTGACCAATAAGAGAGCACGACTCTGTATGATTTCTAGAGCTGATATAGGGCAATTTGTTCAGCAGAGTGAGGTAAGCTTCATTATGATTGCATCATCCATGACTTCTAGGAATAACATGATGCAATTCATATCATATATGACGCAATACCAGCTTCAGATTGCATCATTCATTGTTTTGCCTAAAAAGCAAGTACTGTCCAAACCCAGTCATAGATTTATTCCTAGATCCAGTCAAAGATGTATTTTAGTCATTTCTGGTTTAAATTGAGATCCCTTCCCTTTATAATTCACTTATCCTCCGCCATTCCCAAGTCAAGGGCCGTATATAATGACCCAATAGTATATCTTGAAAAGTAGAGACAATCAACAATTTTATGCATAATTTTCATTCTCAGTGAACCAGAATTAGTAAAGTTTGACTACATTTATTTCAGAAGCATTTTGGCTGTAGAGCAGTGTGATCTGCTAACATACTGAAGAAGTTAATGTATAAAAGAGGTCTATCCTGGGACCTTCATGCAACAAAGTATTTTCATCCTTTCAGAAGGTTTCATTCCAGAGGACAGACAAAAGTTTGATATGCTTCTTCTTATAACAAAACAAATTCATCCATCCCTACTGCGGTCAAAAAGGTCCAGTCTAGACAAAAATTTATATTATACAATTCAGCTTCATTTGCAGGCACTGTTATATTCGATGAAAAAAAGGCACTTGCGCATCACGACTTCCCTTCTCTGTTACTCACCAGCTGTATGATCTTGATTATGCCATTAATCTCTGTATCCCACTCTGTAAAATATGTATATTTTGTATCTGCTCTACCTCCTAGAACCACTGTAAGACTTAATATTTGCAAAACACTTTGGTGTCTTTGGGTGACAGGTGCTGCCTAAGTGGAAATATTATATTGCTATGATTATTTACTTAAGCAACACAAAAATGAGCAGTGCCTTTCAGTATATCCTTGTTTGATAAATAGTCACGTTTTCAGGTTCTCGGCTCATGTTTTGAAAGACCTCAATGTAATACATACCAGGGGACAGGGTTAATTACACTTTAGGAATCTTAAATCTGAATTTTCTGAAATATGTACAATTAATATCTTTAATGTACTGTAATGTGCAGGGGGTTTTGGCAGCTAACTTAAAATTACTATTGAATCTTCAAGTTAGCATTCAGCTGAAGGTAATAGAAAAGGAGGATTTTGGTTTTGGAGACTGTTAAAATACCTTCTATAGGAGGACGTGTTCCACATAGACAGAGACCAGATTTTAGCAAAATATATTGATGATTGCCTGAATGGGTGTCACCAAAGCTCATCAAGAAGGAGACATGCACTCAAATGGGAAGAGAGGAACTAATTATCTTAGATCTGAGTACTCCTTGAATATTGATTGGATATGACTTGGCATACTAAAATAAAAGTGGTGAGTGCCTATTGCTCTCATTGAAGTCAATGTTTTTCTCCTCTTTGATTTTCGCAGCTAACCTGATTAGCTGAGTTATCACCGGAAATTCTCCACTTCAATCCCATAATCTTCCAGTCCACATATAGTCTGCCTGCTACAAGTCTTTCAACTGAAGATATATTAAAATGGTCTACAAAACTGCCAGCCAGTCAGACGCATGGGTGCTCATAACCTTTCAAATCAGGCCATGAGCGCTCAGCTAGAAATACACAATAGAGATATCAGAAGCATAGGGTGAAATTCTGAAGACCATGGAAATTTGCCATTGATTTCAATGGAGTCAGATTTCACCTATAAAATTAGAATTGAAAATGCATACAAGTCAAATGTATTTTACAATGGAGTTAATATAAACTAAGTAAAGATTACCAGACACACAAGTAATGAAGCGAAGCAGAATTCGCAGATGACCAAAAATAGTAAATGTATATGGTTTAGTTTAGCTGATTACAGGGAAGATTTAAAAGCCCAAGTGAGAGTTAGGCAGTGACTCTCAGACTTTCCAATGTGAGCTTGGAATTTAACTGTGCTTTGTGACTTTAAAAATCTTCCCCATAATCTCCAACTCTGAAACTAAACAGCTCTCCAAAAAGAACAAAGGAAAGTGGAATATATAATGTTTTATGAGTAGCAAAGCCCTAAACAACAAAGCTATGACCATGGCAATAACAGTTACCACGATCACTGTGACTGATTTTGGCTTCCTGAAATGAACGTGAAATTATTTGATGAATATAAAGTGGTAAAAAGGAGTAATAACTAATGTTGAATGTTCTGCTTCAAACAATACGAGCAAGATATTATCCAACTATATTCACCATGGAGATGCTTTATTCCAGCTTTGTAAAGTCACAAATAAGATCACACATACTAAAATGTTATGACTTTTAAAATTGTTTTTCAATTTAAATTCAGAGTGAACACAGTCCCCTTTTTTGCAAACAGATCAGAATTTTGACGTATTTCTTTGTTCAAAGTTAGTTGACAAATGTGTTATTTGAACATATTTCATTCTATAAGTGGCATATAAACTCACTGTTATTAGTTTTACTGAACACGTTGTGTAATAAAATTTGAAATTATAGCTGTTTTGATCATACGCTTTGCTTGGATTTAACATAACTCTTGATATCTAGTTAGATAGTGTGACGTTCCCCTCTGGTGTTATCCAGAACTGGGATCTGCTAGGTCACTCCAATCCTCAACTCTGGGAGCCAGCCTTACCCTGCTCTGCTGTGAGAACCCTCACTCCTGGGCTGTTCATGCACAGCCTCTGGCATATAAGATGCTCCTTGGATTGTGCAACCAAATGACACTATCCAGTATCTCTGGTCCCAGACACAGCCCTAGGAACCTCTGTCTTGCAGCAGCCAGTTATGCATTGCAAGCTTATATGAGTTCATCAATTTAACAAAGAAATTGATATGTACCAGGCTTGTTATTCCAAGGGGAGTCTCTGACACTTCAAACCAAATGCACTGCTTCAGGTAGAATGAACAAACACATTTATTAACCGTGAACGATAGATTTTAAGTGATTATAAGTCAAAGCACAAGAAGTTGGATTTGGTCAAATGAAATAAAAGCAAACACATTCTAAGCTGACTGTAATACTTTCAATGCCCTTACAAACTTAGATGCTTCTCACCCTTTGCTCAGTGCTTCAGTCTCTTGGTGGTGATGTCTGTAGATGGAAGTGCAAAAGAGAGGAAGAGCATGGCAAACATTTCTTCCTTTTATCATGTTCTTTCTTCCCTCTTGGCTTTGCCCCCAACCCCTTCAGAGTCAGGTGAGCATTATCTCATCATAGTCCCAAACTGACCAAAGGAAGGGAGGTGATTCACTGGAGAGTCCAACAGATCCTTTGTTGTTGGCTAGGCAACAACAATAAACAACAATGGCCCAGTGGTTAAGGTGCTAACCTAGGTCTTGGGAGACCTGGATTTAATTCCCTCCACAGACTACCTTTGTGACAATGGGCAAGTCACTCAGTCTCTCTGACACTGTTTCCCATCCTATGCTTTGGATGATTTGGGGGAGGGATAGCTCAATGGTTTGAATATTGGCCTGCTAAACCCAGGGTTGTGAGTTCAATCCTTAAGGGGGTCATTTAGGGATCTGGGACAAAAATCTGTCTGGGGATTGGTCCTGCTTGGAACAGGGGATTGGACTAGATGAACTCCTGAGGTCCCCTCCAATCCTGATATTCTAGGCCAGTGGCTTTTGTTCCTGTGAGGAGGGGCTGGATTTGTCCTATACATGCCCTGATGAGGTGTGAACTGCCCCTATGCTTCTGGAGAGTTTTTGCCTGGGCTTGCTTTAAGCCATGAGGACAAATTTTCAGCCTCATAACTATATACATGAAATTACAACCTATAAAATTATTATAACAACAATTACTATAACATTATTATAACAAAAATGCTCAGTACCTCATGAGCCTTCTGAAGACACCCAACATGACAAACTTTACATTAGATATCATGCAATCATATTATAAGGATGAACATGGGGGTGTTGGGTGTTCCCCCAAGGTACAGAACATCACAGATAGTAATTAGGATATCTAAGGAAAATAATAAGAGTGAACTCAGTCAACAAGATTTCATTGGTCATGAATACTATCGGGTAGTAGCATTCACTCAGCTCCATTCTGCAGTTTCACTCTTGCAAATTATGTACAGAGTTTACCATCTTATGAGTGGTTAAAAAAGATAGAACAACATTGTTAAAAATATAATGAGCACAGTGTATTACACCACCACCACTGTTTTTCAAACTAACCCATTTTAACTCAACCTCATTCTTCTTCTCTCTAGATGTTTGTATTTAAAAATAAATAGCATTTTCATAGCTGTTCCACTCTTAAAGGAATAATGGAATGCTGATAAAATGCTTATTTGGCCATGCATTCTGATTGGCTGAACATTTGCAGAGGTTATAACCTAACAGCATCCAAGTACAACTTGATACAAATTAACATAAAAGGGAGGTGGAGACATAATAAAAGCCTTTAGTTTAACAAGCTCAATTTCCATAAATATTTTAAAGGGTATTTTTAAAAGTATTAAGATGAAAAGGGGCTATGAATGGAGATGAAAGGAAATGTCCCTCCATCCCCTCCTCATCTGTGCTGAACAGAACTCTGGTACATTTGATGATTTGGGACTGCATGTTCTTCTCCTCCTCCTCCTCCCCCACCTAAAATGTATTCACCTTCCCCATTAACTGAAATCTAGGCAAGTAAGAAACAGAAACGTTGAACATTTAGACCTGGGAGGGCTTTAGTCCCTATATTTAGTTCTGGTGGCACAGAAGTCAAATATGTTTCAAGTTGCAATGAGCACATCATCATTAACGAGACTCTGCTCGCAATAGTAGCAGACAATATGAATGGTTGTGAGCAGCGGCATGAAGAGAAGCAGTAGCAATAGGAGCTAGTAATTGAGGCAGTTCTGTCAGAGAGCACAACAGAGCCAAAATATTGCAGGTATTCATGCCGTGGCACTGCTGATTAGTGAAGAAGGTATGGAGTATATTTTCCACAATATGACTCAAGCTGTTACTGTGTAAAATCAAAATTGCCTACCTCATATTTGAAATCTACATTCGTACATCTGGCTCAGTTGGCAAGGAGACAATATTTCTAGATTTATAGCTCTCTGCTAACATGAGCTAGTGGGCTGACTGATAGCTGTAATACTATGACATACTCTATGTCAACAGTTCTCACACTGCGGGTTGGGACCCCAAAGTGGGTCGTGTTGTCAGGGCTGCCGTTAGGCTTGATGGGGTCCAGTGGTGAAGCCAAAGCCCTAGCCCCACCATATGGGGTCGAAGCTAAAGCCCGATGGCTGCAGCCCTCGGTGACAGGGCTCAGATTACAGGCCCCCTGCCTGAAGCTGCAGCAGCTCTTGAGCTTCAGTTTTGGCCCCGCTGCCTAGGTGATAGGGCTCGGGCTTTGGCTTCGGTCCCCCCTCCTGGGCTTGTGTAGTAATTTTTGTTGTCAGAAGAGGGTCATGGTGCAATGAAGTTTGAGAACCCCTGTTCTATGTGGATCAGACCTAGAAGTGAATGGGATGCTTTGCCAGTGGGTTTCACAGACATTTGCTGGCAGCAGAGGAATGAAATGAGACTTGGGAATCCTGGGTTTCATTCTAGGCCCTGGAGAGGAATGGGCTCTAGTGGGTGCAGACTTCTGTTCTGTCCCCCCAGCAAGAGTGGGGCCTATTTCCGATCCTCCATCTGCTCACTCATCCGGGCAGAGTTCCTCTGGGCAGCGTCCGCTGGCTCCCTTGGCGCCTTCGAGGAGAAGTGGGTGCTGTCCGGGATTCTCTACTCGGTATCCCCATCAGGTTCCCTTTGTTTGACCCTTTGACCTCACTCCCGTCCCTGTTATCTCATTAGTTGTCCCCCGGAATTATTTTGTTTCCAGGCCCTGTGGATCCTCCCCTTAGGCTGGGGTGAGGGGGGTCCTTTAGCAGTGGGCTCTGCCCACCCACTTCCTGGTTCCCAATAGGAAGAGTGACCCTTTCTGCCTCATTACTTCCACCCTGCCCATGTACCAGTCCTGTCTCTTCCCCACCACTGGTTCCTTATTCCAGTCCCATTCTCCTCACCTAGCTAGTCCCAACCTCTGCTCCTCAGGATTTTTGTCCCTGTCTCACTCTCGCTGTCCAGCCAGTCCTAGTTTTAACCCCTGGGCTCTCCTTCCTAATCTTCCAACCACTTCTTCCAGTCCCAGTTTCCTTGCACACCCATTACCCATTCACAGCTCCTCAGCTGATCTGCCCACTACCCCACCGTGGCCTCCAGTTGCCCAACACCTCCCATGTTCCTCATCCCAACTGGCTTCTGGTACCAATCTCCCTCCCTGGGCTCTTTGTCCAATCTCAATATCCCCATCCAGGTTTCTCTAGCCAGTTCAAGTTCTCCCCTGTCCCCCTGGCTCTTCATGGGGCCTGTCTCCCCTGCCCTTACTCCCCTTACTCCCCCACCTCCTCATCCAATCTGAATCTTTCCCCCAAATGACAAGCTTTCAGGCTTCCAATCCTTCCCATCCCTTTTCCCCTCCCTTTCTCTCTGGCCAGGGTCAGGAATGGAGCCATTTGGGCTCCCTGCTCTAGGGTTATAAAAGGTAGGGATCTCTGGGCTAGTGTTATGGTGAAAAAAGGCAGGGCTCTATTAGGGTTAAGGTAGAATGTGCTTCCCAGGCTAGATTTAGAGCAGGACCAATAAGGTTCCCAGGGCTATGGTTAGGGTCCCAAATGGTAAGGTTCCCCAAGGTAGGTTCTGGACTCTGACCACTACAGCTCCCTGGGTTATAGTTAGAGTTCCAAAGGGTAGGGATTCCTGGGCTAAGGTTAAGATTACTAAAAGTAGAGATTTCTGGGTTGAGGTCATGGTCCATGCCAGTGGGCCTTACCGGCTGGGGTCAGGGCCCAGAGAGCTCCACTGACCCCAGATCTAAGCTTATCCAGATAGCCTTATCCTTTGTAATCCTAGCCCTAGCCCAAAGAGTCTTACAGCCCTAAACTTAGTTGTGGATCCCTACCTTCTGTAATCCTCACCCTAGCCCAGAGAATTCTACTGCCACAAGATCTAACCCTACCCCGGAGAGTCATACCATTCCAAGCCCTAAGCCTAGCCCAGGTACCCTACATTTTTTTAACTCAAGATGAGGGATCCAAATCACCCTGAGTCCTAGATCTAGCCCAGAGACCACTCCCCTTTGTAATCCCAACTGTAGTCCACACAACCCTACAGATCCCAATTCTAACCAGGGAGCTGTACTGTCCCCAGGCTGAATCCTAATTCATGAAGTCCTTGCATCCCAGCCTGAACACTAGTATAGGAAGTCCAAGCTACTCCAACCCTAACACTAGCCCTACCAGCCCCAGTCCTAAGTTTAGCCATTGAAGCCTAACCCTTTGTATACCACCCTATGTCAGAGAATGCTTCCAGACCAAGCCCTCACCCAAGCCAGGGGAGCACTACCAGCCCCAGTTCTAACCATAGCCTGGGAAGTGCCACAGACTCCAGCCTTAAAATTAGCCAGGGGAGTCCTGCCTTTTGTAAGCCTAACTCTACCAGGAAGCTGAACCAACTATACCCCTACCTCTAGCCCAGGGAGAGCAACTGTTCCTAATCCTAACACAGGGTATCCAACTTTTGTAACTATAATGTTTCCCCAGGGAGCCCTAACCCAAACGTGGAATTCTAATTTCATGACTTCGTCATAGTCCGTATGTATCTACAAGGGGAACAAATATCTAATAATGGCTCTTCAAGCTAGCAGAGAACATGGTCCAATATCTCGAAGCTGAAGCTAGACAAATTCAGACAGAAAATACTCTACCTATAATAATGATGTTTGATATGATTTTGCTTGTATGAGGCATCCAGACAACAGGAATCAACTACATGCTTAACTCTTTCCCAGCATAACAGAAAATGTGTGCATGAATCCACAAGTTTCACAGTTCTGTGGGGAGTATTCCTTTCACCCTAGGGAGACAAGTAGCATCCCTCCAATTACTTGAGCTCAGTACTTGGGTCCCCAGATTTCGATCTTTCTATACATGTTATTTTTGATTTAAGTGCTGGCACATGTGCTACAATTTTTAAAAGACCTTTCAACCGCAGTTGTTTGCCTGTGTAACATGATACCATGCTCTACATTCAAGGCCTGATTCAAAACCCACTGAAATCAGTGGAAAGAGTTCCATTGGGTTCTGTGACTTTTGGATCAAGCTCTGGAACTATTGCTAGGTGTAATATAATTGAACGATAGATCTTTCTGACAGTATGCTGAAGAATATATCAATCAGTAGATGCATATTTAAATAGAGGAGGGAAAAGGGAAATATTAAACTAGTGCTAAACAGTCTTCACTGCTTAGGTAGTTGAGGAATCCATCATGGATTTCTGAGACTAACTCAGTTTTCATTACAGTTTTGCAGTTAACCTATAAAGCTGCTCATCCGAATAACAATCCATAAGAAGAAAGGATTATTGAGGAACTATGCAAAATGCATCTCACTTTTTAGTATGAATGACTTAGCATTTGCCTTTTTCCTGAATTATGGCTCCTCATTTTCTTTACCTGGAATTTACTGGTATCGTTCTTATCTTGATAAGAGTGAACGCTTGCTAATGCAGTCTGTTGCACATTATAATTTTATTTTCCTAATATTTTAAATTGAACATTTGAGGCTTGTGGCTAAATGTTCTAAGACTAACTATGTGATTAAAGAATTAAGTTGATAGCAAACCTTTATGACAGATATATCATACACACATGTCAATGTTACAGGTTAGCTTACTTCAATGTCATTTACTGGAAAAAAACATTGCACTTAAGCAACAAAAATGTATATTTATATCTATTTAAGTACATTACCAGGTGATAAAATGAAATTTAACAATACTTAATAAACTGTACTGTTGGAATGGCCCAGAAGATAGAAATAAGATACTGAGTGTGTGCATTACAAACACCTTGTACTAAAAAAATTAAACTGTGCAATTCTTGTCTGCTTTGCAAAATGTACTGCAGAACACTTCAGATTATATCCATTTTCACATTCTTTTAACATCACCCTTGCAACATACAGTCTTCTTTGCTTTCTGACTCAAACCATGTATAGTATTTCTTTCAAATGCACTGTTACAGAATGTTATAATAAAGTAAACAAAGCTTGTAGAACATATATTGGCCTCAGAACAGGCAATTGATTGCTCTACTACAAAATATAAAATTTATGTCAAATAAACAATCTGTATTCAGAGAATTACATTTTTGTATATGAGCTTCATAGTGTCACTACATGTGTTTGTAATCCTTTTATTTTATCTACATTTGCCATGTATTTAATAGAATTATTTCTCTCCATTATGAACCACTCCTCATAAAAACACAGAAAGATGCTGTGGGAATCAATCATTAGTATAGGTATTGCTATTAAACAAGAATCAAATATGTTATGGATGCAAAGAGTAATACAATACAAGAACCAGATAGATACTAAGTAGAAAAACAGTGTTGTATTAATCTTATAGATCGATTGTGCAATTTAATTTTATGTAGCTTAAATAGCACTTTTTCTCTGTAGAGCTCAAAGCACTTTATAAAGGAAGGTGACATTTTTCACATGAAGATACTGTACCCAGTGTTCAGTGTCTTGTCAAGAGTCACAAAGTAGGCAAGTGCCAAAGATGAGTATGGAATACAGGTGTCCTGGTTATTTCCAGACCAATAGGTTTCCACTGCACCAAATTTCCATCCAGGATAACCCACTGTAAGGGGAGGTACAGTGTCCACTCACCCATGAGCAGCACCTGGAGGCATGTTGTTTTAAGGAGACAGAGCATACCTCCTCCCCTTCCCGCAAATTCTCTGGCTCCATTTTGCACAGATATACAAATGTCCATACAAGGCAGGGTGAATTAAGACTATTTAAAGAAATACAGTTGCACAGCAATCACTGAGTTCTTCATTTGCAATCAATGTCTGTATATAGGTGTACTTGCAGATCTCATTTAGCCTTCAGAATTTTTATTAATGGTGGTGGCGCATGAGGAAAGAACACAACTTGACCCAGAGACCAGCTTGAGTTTTCAGGGCAGTAAAACAAGTTTTTTGTAGACTGGAAACATTTAGTGCAAAAAAATCATTGAAGACCAGACTCTGATACTCTTACAATTTGAGGGAGGTGCATCTGACTCCAGGAGTAAACCCTATTGAAATGAATGGCACTATTCAAGTAATAGGACAATACTCCACGTGAGTAAAGGTATCAGAAACTGTCCCTCAGAGACAATAAAATGATACCGCATGATGCCATTTTTACATAGGGTGACCATAAGAGACCCTCAGTGCCAACTTGCAAAGGGTTCACTGTCCTGTAACAGCAATTCCTATCAGGCCTGTCAAATTCAGTACACCTAATATGTCTCTGCCATGGTATTTGTCTGTAAAGATGGCTGTGTGAGGTATTAAATGAAAGCTTATATTATACTGGTCATCATAAGCATTGAATGATATATGTCTGAGTGATAATTAAGGAGTTAGTTGTATGTGTGTACTAATCAGGCACGGTGGCTCATGCCTGTAATCTCAGCTCCTTGGGAGGCTGAGGCTGGCAGATCACTCAGGGATTCTCGGCTGTGGTGCACTAGGCCGATCGGGTGTCTGGTGCCACTGACAGCCTGGCCAGCCGGTGGCTGAAGGACTGGCTAAAACATCACAAATGACGTGTGATTGGCGCATTCTCTGTGAGGGCTAATGGACTGATTGATCATGTATGTACTAAAAATATGTTTAAACCATACACCAGGCAGGGTTGAAAAACAAGTTTATCCTAGACAAAGGGATATTGATTTACCTATCTGCCAAGGCCTCTGATGTACATCAAGCATTGCAAAAGCCTAAACACAATGGGAGCTGCATTTGCATCTAAGTCAAAAGGAAAAGCCAAGCTGAGAGGGGGATGTGAAATCAGAGCCAACAAACATCAGAGGCTAAAATTACAGGAGGTTGTCTTGTCTGTGGGGTCAAACAACGAGTTTTGGGGAACTATAAGGAGAAGCAAAAAAGACAGTTTGTTATACATTTCACTGAGGAACACCTGTAGGTGGAAGGGGGATATCGATGGAAAATCTGAATCTGACTTGAATGAAAAATCAGCAAGCTCTGCAAAAGCACTCAGGGCAAGAAACTGTTTGAGATAAAGGAGGGTAGTTTAGTCTCTTAGAAATGTGTTTTACTTTTTTTTTTTTTTATTTGTTACCAATTCTGTTTCCACTATCCTTACTCAGTACCACTTAAATCTGTTTTTATTAATAAACATATTATTGGTTTTATTATTTAATATCACTGAGATTAATTTAATGTTTCATCAGAACCAAACCCACTGGAATGTACCCTGTCTCTTTGGAGACAGCCAGATTGGTTATTTCGGTGAATGTCCAGTGACAGAGTTTGGCTACTAGAGGACAATGCTCTTCAAGGGGGCACCTAAAGTTAATATGCAAAGCAAAGGAAAGGCTTACAGAGCTTCTAAGAAGATTGTCTGGGTGGCTAGCAGCCTAGACTGACAGGGAGCCTACACCCAGTTTAGCACCAACAAGTCAGTCTGTCTCTCACTCAGACAGGGGGTAGGTAGCAAGGTGACTCTCAGTGCTGAGTGGCTTGCAAAAGTGTCACACATAGCTACTTTACAAGTAAGAGACCAAGAATTTTATAAAAACAAGATGTGTTAGTTTGTCAGATAAATAAGAAGCTCTGATCTGTTCATAAATTATTTAAATCTTAAATAAAAATTGATCATATTAAATTACAATTTAGGAGATTAAGGAATTTAAATAAACATGTTAAATACATGTAAGAGGAGACCTTGACTTGACAATGTATTGACTTTGCATAGAAATATTTAACATGGGGACATCCTGCTACAGAAAGTTTAATGAATACATGTGTTAAGATGCTACAGAAAGGGGATAAATGCTGTATGTAGTTTATCAAAAGAATTAAGTTGCCTTCAATACAACCCTATAGAGACTCACAGGCATTTAGAGATAACAGAATAGTCGAGTTGTACTGACAAGTTTCAGCTCATTGCAGAAAAGCATGTTAACAAGGGAAATATACTGCTGTTAGGTAAAAAGCAAGTCCTCACTCACCTCTCCAGCACCCGAGTTCGTGCGGAGTTGGTATGGGACTCACAATCTGTCAGAGACCAGACACCAATTCGTTGATCAACGGGCTCACACTATCCTTAGCTTGAAAAGCTTCAGAGTAAGTGTGGCAAGTTTCTTAGGGGTGAGCATCAATATTTATACACAGAAGTAAACAAAGTGATTAACAGATCATAATGGTCATGTATAATCAATCAAGATTCTACAGGATAAAACAGGTTAAAATGTAAATTCAGAAAGAGAAAAGGGGAGATGGCTACTTAAGGGGAGGGGGGTGTCATGAGTAGTTCGCAGGTCAGAGCTTTGATTAAAAGTTCAGACAGAGACATCAAGTCTGGGTTAAGTTTAAGCTCATCAAAAGTTCAGACTCAACATTCCTCCATTTGTAGCTTTGGGATAACTATTTACCAAAAGCTACACCCCATTTTAAGGAGCCAAGGGGTGCTTGGCAATTTCAGCCTGGGCCAACTCGAAGAGAGTAAGGCCCTTGGCTGAAGTAGGAAAAGAATAAACTGACCCACATGAGTCTATGAGGGAGGGGACACACTGAATACAGCAACACAGTATTATAAGGATTACTATGGCCCCAACAATACCCACCAAGAGTTTTTTAAAATTCCATAAGGCTCCCCACCAATCATAAGGTAGCTGGCCAGAGGAGTAGTTCTTAGCTATTTCCCTTAGATGTTTGGTACGTTGAAAAGTGTCAGAGTAGGTGTCATTTACAAAAACACAGCATTCTTCATTTATGAGGGCACAAGTTCCTCCCTGGGCTGCTAACATTATGTCTAAAGCCATTCGGTTTTGCAAAGCTAACTGGCGCAGCTGGGACATTTCCCCGGCCTGATTCTCAAATAGGGTCGCAGTTTCATTGGTTAAAGATTCTCGTAGTCCCTGTAGACGGATGACACCACCCCTCAAGCTAATGAGACCAGCCCACCGCTGCCACGACAAACCATCACGGATATTAATATCTCTGAAGGTTTCACGGATGTTACGAACGTGGGGAAAATGAGGGGGAGTGAGGGAGATGCGAGAAGGCGGTGTTAGCCACGCTAAATAACATGACCCTGCCCAATCAGGGGAGAGAAAGTAATAAGCTTTGGGCCCGCACACCCAGTATGTTCCATACAATGTGTTTCGGGTATTCCATTTCTCAAAGTAGGAGGTAACCCATCACCCGTTGGACCACTGTTCCCCTGGTAACGCAGAGGGGTCGTTGTGCGAAAGTTGTCAGAATAAAAGGTCCTCTCATTTTTGCCGAGTCAATTTAAGTCTGATGTCTGAAAGAGGTAAGCTGGTCCACTGGTCAGAGGCAGTGTCCTCAGTGGTGGCAAGAGCTGCTGGTCCGTCACTGTGGTCCACTATGGCTGGCTTGACGTGGGAGTGGTGGATCCAGGATTTGCGTCCTTCCAGGAACACTGCAGTCTGGGTTGTTAAAAGAACCTGGTGGGGTCCAGTAAACCTCGGCTGGAGGGTGTCACCACGAACGAACTTTTTGGCCCAGACGAAGTCCCCTGGTTGGAACGGGTGGATCTGTTCTTCCAGCGGCACGGTCTGGGAAAACTGCGAGGCTTTCCAAAGGGTACGGAGGCGAGCCTGTAGGGAGAGAAACTGGCACGCGGTCATATGATCCCCTCCCAATAGTGAAACATCAGCACGTGGTAGCGCCCCGCCTTTGAAAGGGGGGTGTCCATAGAGCAGTTCAAAGGGGGATAATCCCAATACACGGGTTGGGCGAGTACAAAGGTGAAACAGGACCAAGGGAAGTACCTGAGGCCACTTTAACCCTGTTTCCTGACAGTATTTAGCCAATGTAAACTTAAACTCCCTATTCATACGCTCAACTTTCCCGCTAGACTGGGGGTGGTAGGGTGTATGAAAGGAGTGTGAAATGCCCAGTCCTTGTTCTAAACGGCCAAGGACATGACCAGTAAAGTGAGGTCCGCGATCTGAGTCAAGCACGAGAGGGATGCCAAAACGGGGTACAATGTCTCTAAGGAGAATCTTCGCCACTGTGGCAGCAGTACAATTAGCAGTAGGAAAAGCTTCGACCCAGGAAGTCAGAGGGCAAACCAAAACAAGGAGGTGCTTTTTCCCAAAAGCCTTTGGCATATCTGCAAAGTCAATTTGAAGATGTTGAAATGGAGCAGCAGGCGGAGGTCTTCCACCCTTAATTTTGTTAAGAGGCGGAGCAGGTCCATTACGCTGACATGTGCTGCATGCTTTCACTATTGACAGGCAGTAGGGTTGAATGCCTGGAGCATACCAAAAGCGAGCGATGGTGTCCACAAGGGCGTGCGTGCCGTAGTGACCCCCCTTATCATGGTGCCAGCGAACTGCCACGGGGTATGTGGAGCGAGGGAGGCAGGCTCGGCCATCCGGCATAAGCCAGGTCCCTTTGACCAGAGTGGCTCCGAGGCTCTCCCACGACTGTAGTTCAGCAGCGGGTACTGGTACGGGGTGCGGTGGAGTAAAGGAGGAGGCTGCAATAGCCAACGTGGGCATGGCTAAGGGTAAGACGGCAGCCGTCTTGGCGGAGGCGTCAGCCAGAGCATTCCCACGGGTGACGGGGCTATCATCTTTAGTATGGGCCCGGCAGTGAACTACAGCCAGGACCGAGGGTTCTTGGAGGGCGTCCAAAAGCTTGTGGATGAGGGGGAGGTGCTGAATGGGTTTACCGGCAGCTGTCTGGAAACCTCGAAACTTCCAGAGGTGGATGTGACAATGCACAACTCCAAAAGCATACTTGCTATCAGTAAAAATGGTAACGGTCTTACCAGCGGCCAACTGGCAAGCTCGGGCCAGGGCATAGAGTTCGGCGGCTTGGGCTCCCCAGTTGCCTGGCAGTGAAGCGGCCTCTTGAATGTCCCATTCAGAGGTAACTGCATAACCGGTGAAACGCTTGCCATCAACATAGAAGGAGCTTCCGTCCGAGAAGAGGATGCAATCAGGGTTGTCCAGTGGCACGTCAAACAGGTTGTCCCTTATCTGTAAGATGCTATAAACTACTTCCAAACAGTCGTGCTGATCCTGGAGGACTGGCAGGTCAGGAAGAAAGGTAGCTGGATTAAGGGGCCCACACCTTTCAAAAATTAGGTTAGTGTCTTTTAGGAGTTCGGCCTCTAGCTGTTGCTGACGATGGGCCGAAAAGACTTGGGTTGTGCCCCTACGCAGAAGGGCTGACAAGGCATGAGAGGTCCAAACCGTGGTAAAATGACCCAGGGTCAGGCTCTTTGCCTTTGTGATCAGCAGGGCAGCTGCTGCCAGAGTCCGGGTGCAGGATGGGGTTCCCTGAGTGACAGAGTCGATCTGCTGAGAGTAAAAAGCAAGCGGGAAATGGTGGGGCCCGCTCAGCTGGGTAAGGACGCCACTAGCAATTCTGCCCCTCTCGTGGACAAAAAGGTGAAAGGGTTTGCTGTAATTGGGGGGGCGGAGAGACATGAAGGAGGCCACACTGTCCTTGAGTAACTGAAAGGCTTGGATTGTGTCCGGGGACCACTGCAAAGGGTCAGGAGCAAGGTTAGCAGTGAGTCGGTGGAGCGGTTTGCTTAACTCCCCACAGGACGGCAACCAGGGGTGACAGAAGCCAATTAATTCTAAGAAACCTTGAAGTTGTTTCTTGGTGTTTGGCAGAGGGCAGTTTTGGATAGTCTTTATGCGGACTGGGTCCATTTGTCTCCCCTCTGGGGTTAACAGGAAGCCCAGATATCGGACCTTCTGTGAGACCCACTGAATCTTGTTAGGGTCTACCTTGTGGCCTCTGGTGTGTAGGTATAATAAAAGTGCCTTACCATCGATGCGGAGGGCAGCTTCTTCGCGGTTACCTAATAGGATGTCATCTACGTATAGGACTAACGTGGATCCCTGCGGACTGGTGAAGCCTTCCAAGTAGTGGCGGAGGCATTGGCTGAAAATCGTGGGGCTGTCTCTGTAGCCTTGAGGAAGTTGTTGCCAGACATAACTTTGTCCCTCCCAGGTGAAACCAAAGAGATACTGAGAGTCTGGGTGCACAGGAATGCTGAAAAAGGCTGATTTTAAGTCAATAACAGTGAACCACTCAGCATCCCAGGGGATTTGGCTGACGATAGTAGCTGGATCAGGAACTACTGCATGAAGAGGGACCACAGACTGATTAACAACCCGTAGATCCTGTACAAAGCGCCAACGAATAGGGTCTCCGTCCTTTTTAGGAGGCTTTTTGACAGGCAGTATAGGGGTGTTACAGGGAGTGCGCTGAGGGCGGACTAGCTTTTGTGCAATGAATCCCTCGATAATGGGGCGGATGCCCTCCCGGGCTTCCAGTGACAGGGGGTATTGAGGGACTGACGCAGGGGTTAAGGAAGGCTTCACTTGAATCCTTACTGGCTCTGCCGAAAGGAACAGGCCAACATCAGTGTCAGAAATTCCCCAGAGGGTTAAAGGCAAGTCAGTGAGGTCAGGGGAGAGAAGCGGGGGGGTTCCCCAATTACCCTGAGTTGGGGCCGAATCTCCTAACACTGTCCTCAATAATCCTACCCCTTCAGTAGCCTCAAGCTTACAGAGTAAATCCCAGCCCATCAAAGGGATCAGACAAGCTGGGGAAAAAAGAAAATGGTGAGAAAAACATTTATCAGCATAAATAACATTTAGAGGCAAAGTGAGTCCCAGAGACTGTGGGTTGCCCTCCACCCCAGTTGCAGTTTTAACCTCAGAGGATAGCCAGGGAGAGGGGGCATGATTTAAAAGAGAGAAAGTAGCTCCAGTATCATTGAGGAAGGAGACAGGCAGTCCCTGGACTGAAAGGGTTAGACGAGGCTCTTTGCTGGGAGGGGAGAAAGTGAGGAAGGAGCCGGCTAAAGACATTAAGGAAATAAGACCATCACATTGTTTGCCTTCGCCCCCGGGGTACCGTCATTGAGGAGGCTGAGTTTGCTGCAGCTGCTGCTGTTGCCCGTACTTGATCCAGGCCTGGGGAACGGGCTGAGCTGGTGGTGCAGGGATGTATTCGTCCCTGGTGTAAGTATCTGCGGATGCGACCGGACCCTCTGGGCGTCCCCAGGGGAGGGGTATGCAACCTGCTGCATCTGCTTGATCTTTTGCCTAGTAATTACTCCTCCCGAGGTGTGCCCTTCCATTTCCCCCTTATCCCTCTGCAGAGATTCCGATCTGGAGTCCTGCAGATTCCCCTCTGCGCCCTGGAGAGAGTCCCCTGCGGAGGAATAGGGGCAGGTGCAGTGGGGACCAACTGACGAGTCAAAACACGCCGTGGTTTACACCCTTCATCGAAATAACATGGAGGGGGGTTCACTCTCGGGAGAATACCTGACTGCCATAATTTTTAAAGATTTCCACAGCTCTGCTGCTGTGTCCCAACAAAACCAGTAACATAACTGTCCCGGATGGTCTTTTTCGATCTGGCTCCTTACTCCTCTTAAGGCAGTCTGTTCGAAAGAGCCATACGAAGGCCACCTCATCTCCGGGTCGGCCAATACCGCAGTATACCCAGTCCAATTCCTTACACACAGTGTGTACAACTTCCTCCTAGACATTCCTGTCTGTACTGGGAGTTTCCCTTCGTTCCATAACTTATTTACAATCCCCAACGGACTCTCAAGAGGCACGCTAGTCCCTTGACCCATGGTGTCTGACAGGAGCCCTCCAACTGGCGTTTACCCTGCTGTCCAGTACACGACCCCTCAATATTGAATTGGCTGGGAGAAATCTCCCGTGGTGCCTGCCAATTCGTATATGAGTGGTCTGACCACTGGACAGAGGCACCGCACCAGAAGGAAATCCCGGACGAGCCCCCAAATTGTTAGGTAAAAAGCAAGTCCTCACTCACCTCTCCAGCACCCGAGTTCGTGCGGAGTTGGTATGGGGCTCACAATCTGTCAGAGACCAGACACCAATTCGTTGATCAACGGGCTCACACTATCCTTAGCTTGAAAAGCTTCAGAGTAAGTGTGACAAGTTTATTAGGGGTGAGCATCAATATTTATACACAGAAGTAAACAAAGTGATTAACAGATCATAATGGTCATGTATAATCAATCAAGATTCTACAGGATAAAACAGGTTAAAATGTAAATTCAGAAAGAGAAAAGGGGAGATGGCTACTTAAGGGGAGGGGGGTGTCATGAGTAGTTCGCAGGTCAGAGCTTTGATTAAAAGTTCAGATAGAGACATCAAGTCTGGGTTAAGTTTAAGCTCATCAAAAGTTCAGACTCAACACTGCCACATGATATTTTAATACAACATGTAACCACAACGTAAGAAATCAAATGATTAATTGCTACATGGTGACAAGTATCCAATCAAAAGTGCTTGCATTTCTGTATGTTAGAAAACCAAGGAAACACTCAGGGTATGTGCTGCAACAGGTAATGCTAATTAAACTGTACAATTTAATTTACCTATTAGAAATTGACAATGTGAAGTCCAAATTTTAACAATCCACCCAGACAAACTCAGTAGTTAAAGGAAAGCTAGCTGCCCAGTGCTACATACAACTCTCTATTTAAGAAGGTGACAGATGTTCTTGGATCATTTCATAAAGGCCAGATTCTGATAACTCACACTGAATAGTAATTTAATCCATCAGTAGCCTCACCAGGATTAATAGAACGGTATTAGAATCTGACACAAAATGAATGAGAAAATTAATAAACACTTACATTTAGACTGGACTAGAATTTGACCTCCTTCACATTGGTGAGCAGTTCACATGAATAGTGCCACTAAAGTTAATGGGACCACTTGAGAGAGTAGTTGCTCACTCATGTGCATGAATGTTTCAAAATTTGGTGCACAAAGATTAAAAACAACCACCACCATTTTATCCTGCTTGTCTGGACTGTTGGAGAATAGGTATGACTCAACTGATTTTGTTTTGCTCATGAAAACAGACTGATGAAATTTGCTTGTAAAACAACTGGGAAATGAATAAAGATTACACAAGTGAAAGGGCATAATGGACATTTTGCAAAATGTTGTATGATGTTTGACATAGGAAAGTTGCAAATTGAAGTGACAAACTGAAGACTATTGTGTAGTTACTAAAAAAAAAAAGAAAAAAGATTTGAATAGTTTGTATCAGGAAAAAAAGTTCAATACTGGCTTGCTATTTAACAGTTGTGGAAATTGGCAAATAGGAAACAAAGATGCATTAATAGCACACAAAGAACTGCTGACTTCAGATTCTAAAATAAAGCCACCATGATCTCAAAGAGATAAGCATAAAGTTTGATTTTGTATGCAGATTGGCTCATGATCATCTTTTGGGATAGAACCAATCACCATGCCACCAGTCAGGTCTGAACATTGCATGCTTTAGCGAGTTCAAGTTGCTTCCATTAAGCCAAATACATATATGTACTAATAAAAGTGTAGGGAAACTATATTATCTGAATGTATTCTACTTTCCCCACAATTCTGTGCAACTATGAAACTGTCATTGATATCTAAGATCAGGGTTGCCTAACATTTTTATTATATATCTCTCATCTGTCTTCAGCTGATTAAAACGTTTCAGTTACAACTATTCAGGCTGAAGTTTTCCATCCTTAGTCTCTGCCTGAGTCTGCATTGTTTTGGGAAGTGTGAGCAAATGTGGTTCCTCTCTTTTTCAGTCTAAAGTCAATGAAAAATAGCTAGTTTTGATGTTTTCTGTCTTTTCACCCCTTAAATAAGTCACTTGGGGCATGTCTACACTGGAAGAAAAGGCCAGCAGCACAAGTGCATCTGGTCTGGGTCAGCTGACTTGGGCCCATGGGGTCTCAATTTGTGGGACTAAAAATTGCTGTGTAGATGTTTGGGCTTGGGCTGGAGTCCACGCTCTGGGACCCTCTCCCACCAATGGGTCCCAGAGCCTGGACTCCAGCCCATACCTGAACAGCCCCATTACAATTAAACAACCCTAGAGCCCAAGCCCCATGAGCATAAGTCATCAGACCCAGGCCAGCCATGGGTGTTTAATTTCAATGTAGACATACCCTTACTGTCATAAACCCACCATTCCAGCCCCTCTATCTCACCTTCCTTCTCCAGACATCAGCAGTCTGTGCAGTGACTTGGACATTCAGGCAGATCACATCAAGAGTCACAGCCCTTCTAGGGATAACAATGTGCATATTCAAAGGAATGAAAACTCTTCCACCCTTTCTAGGCTCAATCTTCAACAGACTCCTTGCCCCTCTTCCAGGCTCTGAAAAGTTCTTCCTCACTATTACAGAGTGCTGCCACACAGGGCTTTCTGCCCGGAGCACCAGCTCCTCAGAACTTCTTCCCTGTTGCCTCTCTTCCCCTAGGCCTGATTGAGGAGTCTTTTTCTCCTCAGCTGCCCCGTCCCTTCACAGACAACCCCACAATACAAGCTGCTGCTGATGCTGACAGGTCCCCCTGTGTTTCCTTTCCCAGAGAGAGGGAACTTCCCTATTGCCTTGTAGTCCTTCCTTTGTGGGAGTCACTTTGTCTAATTTTTCCCAGCTGGGTCTAAATCTTAATTAGCTATCTGCTATCCAGGTATCAGGAGGTGGGTTAATTGAGCCCTTCAGGCTCCTGCTAATTCTTTTGCTGCCAGTGTGGGGGTACACCGTGTCACACTTGAGTATATGGAGTACTAACTTTAAATTGAGTGGGATATAGTTCATTATGGACTTCAGTGGCATCTGATTTTTTCCCCTAAATATGAATAGGTGTTGATTCAAAACCTGTTGAAGTTCTATGGCAGGATGCCCGTGGAGTTCAGTTAGCTTTCAATCAGACCCTACGTATTTTTGCTACCAATAAGATTGCTGTAGGATTTTTTAAATTGTTTATTGTCTTCACAAAGGTAGTACACACACCTTTCAGATTTCTGGGAATCATGTTTTTAGACTGTAGACTGCTCGGGGGCAGGGACTGGGCCAGATTTTTAAAGATACTTAGGCACCTAAACATGCAGTAGGCACCTGGTGGCATTTTCAGAAGCACCTAGGTGCCTAACTCACACTAAAATCAATGATAGTTAGGCAACCAGGCACTTCTGAAAGTCCCAGGAGATCCTATTTGCATCTTTAGGAATACCTTTCAGGAACTGGCCCTGTGTCTTTACAATCTATGTCAAAGTGTTTTTCACAACTATGGTCCTGATTGTCAGTTGGTGTAAATGAGCCAGCTCCCCTTGACTTGATATTTACACTGAGGTTCTAGCCCTATGTGTTTAATAAATGATAAACAACAAGCCTTAGAAATATCCAGTGTGAATACAAACCCGGGATTAGCCTACCTGCCTTTTAGGGGGGGCATATGAACAATAGTGAAATAATATGATGGATCTGGTTTTGAATTAGAATGGGTGGTTTAAATGGAGGGATTAGTGCTCAATATAAATAGTTACGAGACAGCAGTTAACTTCTAACACCACTATATCTGCATATAAGAGAAACAATACAATATTTTAACAACCTACATTGTATCAACAACTGGACAATGGCATCCTTTTTTAACTTTATGCATTCAAAGGTCTTCTCTACAGCAGAGACCAATCTGTTCATTCCAGTTTAGCTACTTAATTTTTCAGCTACGAATTACCTGTATTGTGACATACAAATTTGACACATGCTATTTCTAAAGAAAATAATGAGGATAAAGGAGAGCCATCTGCCAAAAGCTTCAAAAATGAATGTGTTTTACTAAGATCAATTTATCAAGAATTAAAGAAGAAACCAGAAAAGGACAAAAATAGCATGGAAGGTGGGATAAGCACCCAAACCTGTCATTTCTTCCTTTCCTTCCTTAGAGATCTACATTTTCAAGATAAATGCTTGATTGACTGTAACATCCTGGGTCCTTTATGTCAGTGATAGGTTGGTAATCCTTTGGGGTTTTCCAGTTTGAATTGAGGCTAGTATATGTTATGTGATACTTCTATTTACCATCCCACTTAAAAATGTGTCCCATATATATGAAATAATTAATCATTAATATGGTCTAGAGACTGGAAACTACCAAAATTCTGGAGACATTTCAAGTCCCAAATATTGTATGACAAAGAAATAAATATATACCAAAAACTCAACTCAGATGATGAATTACTAAAAACTAAGGCCCAGATCCTCCAAGATATTTATGTGCCTAACTCCTATTGATTTCAGTGGAGATAAACACCTAAATACCTCTGAGGATTGGGACTTACATGTTTGTATCCTGTAGAGTCTCCTTGGAAACTGAAGCTCTCAGTGTGCAGGACCTGAGACCCTAAGGGTCTCCTCCTGGAACGTGGTCTCCTCCATCAATGTAGTAGCAAAAATCATAGGATAGTAGGACTGAAAGGGAGCTCAAGAGGTCATCTACTCCAGTCCCCTGCACTCATTGCAAGACTATGTATTATTTAGACCAACCCTGTCAGGTGTTTGTCTAAACTGCTCTTAAAAATCTCCAATGATGGAGATTCCACAACCTCCCTAGGCAAATTATTCCAGGGCTTAACCACTTTGACAGTTAGGAATCTTTTCCTAATTTCCAACCTAAACAGTCCTTCCTCAGAGGTTAAGAAGAACATTTTTTCTCCCTCCTCGTTGTAACAATCTTTTATGTACTTGAAAAATGTTATCATGTCCCCTCTCAGCCGTCTCTTCTCCAGACTAAACAAACCCATTTCCCCCCCCCCAATATTCTCTCATAGGTAATGTTTTCTAGACCTTTAATCATTTTTGTTGCTCTTCTCTGGACTTCCTCCAATTTGTCCACATCTTTCCTGAAATGTGTTTCCCAGAATTGGACACTTCTCCAGTACTCCAGTTGAGGCCTAATCAGAATGGAGTAGAGTGGAAGGATTACTTCTCATTTCTTGCTTACAACACTTCTGCTAATACATCCCAGAATGATGTCTGATATTTTTGCAACAGTGTTACACTGTTCACTCATAGTTAGCTTGTGATCCACTATGGACCTCAAAACCGTCTCTGCAGTACTCCATCCTAGGCAATCATTTCCCATTCTGTATGTGTAGAAATGATTGTTGCTTCCTAAGTGGAGTACTTTACATATGTCCTTATTGAATTTCATCCTATTTACTTCAAACCATTTATCCAGTTTGTCCAGATAGGATTAAAATTCAAAATGATCTTTCAAAGCACTCTCAACCCCTCTGTGAGGGTTTACGCCCCTCCTTACTAGGCAGCATGGCGTAGTGGCCAGAGTCCATAGGATCAACCCTTGTCGCAGGGTAGCACGGCCTAGTGGCCAGAGTCCATAGGATCAACCCTTGTCGCAGGGTAGCACAGCCTAGTGGCCAGAGTCCATATAAGCGCCCTTGGTTGCAGGGCCGTAGGACATTACTACTGGCTCAGTGAGGGGGTCCTACCGCAACACGCTGAGGCTTACCAGGGTCAAGGTACCAGTCCGTCACCTCCCCCCAGGGTCAAGGTACCAGTCCGTCACCTCCCCTCAGGTTGCTCCCTACCGGCTGGGGAGTTGGGGTCTCCCACAGATCCCAGGGTTCTCCATGAATCTCCGGATCTGTCTCCTCCTCTGGTTCCTCCTGCAGTAGGGGTTCATGCCGGCCGATAAAAGCCTGTGTTCCTGACAGCTCCAAGAGCATCGGCTGGTCCTCTGCAGGAGCTTCCCGGTTAGGTCCTTCCCCTGCGGCCGCCAGCCCTGACTGAGATGAGTTCCCTCCTTTTATACTCAGTGAGCATCTGGAGCATGCCCAGTACGAATGGAGCGGGACTTCCTCTGTCAGAGCTACTGGTCTGATGTTGCTGGGGCCAGTACGGGGTGGGGCTGCCCCGTCACACCCTCCCAGCGTGGTATCATATGAAAACTTTATAATTGTACTTTCTATTCCAGGGATCAGCAACCTTTGGCACGCGGCCTGCCAGGGTAAGCCCCCTGGCGAGCCGGGCCGGTTTGTTTACTTGCTGCATCCACAGGTTCAGCTGATCACAGCTCCCACTGGCCATGGTTCGCTGTCCCAGGCCAATGGGGGCTCCGGGAAGCGGCGCAGGCCGAGGGATGTGCTGGCTGCTGCTTCCCGCAGCCCTCATTGGCCTGGAGCAGTGAACTGCAGTCAGTGGGAGTCGTGATCAGCCAAACCTGTGGATGTGGCAGGTAAACAAAACAGCCTGGCCCGCCAGGGGGCTTACCCTGGTGAGGCGTGTGCCAAACGTTGCCGATCCCTGCTCTATTCCATTATCTAAATAATTGACTAAGTTATTGAGCAGAACCAGACCCAGAACTGATCCCTATGGGACCCCACTTCATATGCCCTTCCAGATTGACTGTGAACCACTGATAACTATTCTCTGGGAATGGTTTTCCAGACAGTTATGTACCCAAATTATAGTAGTTCTATCTAGGTTTCCTTAGATTGTTTATGAGGGGGTCACGTGAGACAGTATCAAAAGCCTTACTAAAGTCAAGATATACCACATATACAACTCCCCCCCCCATTCACAAGGCTTGTTACTCTGTCAAAGAAAGCTACTAGGTGATTTGACATGATTTGTTATTGACAAATCCATGCTGACTGTTACTTACTGTCTTCTAGCTGTTTGCAAATTGATTGCTTAATTATTTGCTACATTATCTTTCCAGGTACTGAAGTTAAGATGACTGGTCTGTAATTCCCCAGGTTGTCCTTATTTCCCTTTTTATAGATGGGCACTATATTTGCCCTTTTTCCAGTCCTCTGGAATCTCTCCTGTCTTTCATGATTTTTCAAAGATAATTGCTAATGGCTCAGACATCTCCTTAGTCATCTGCTTGAGTATTCTAGGATGTATTTCATCAGGCCCTGGTGACTTGAAGACATCTAACTTATCTAAGTAATTTTTAACTTGTTCTTTCCCTACTTTAGCCTCTGATCCTGCCTCATTTTCTCTTGCATATACTACGTTAGACAACAAATTGCTAACCAACCTTTTTGGTGAAAGCCAATAGAAAAATGTCATTTAGTATTTAGAAGTGGGCTTATGCTGTGGAGTTGGCTGGCTTCATAGCATAGGGAGGAGAATACTACATCCCAAAAATGGGTGCAGGAAATTACTCCCCTTCCATGAAGCTGGGGAAACTTTGTGCCTCTCAGGACCTGTTCTGGGGCAGTACACCTATATGCTGACCCTTACTGATGTTAAATGCTGCAATCTAGCCACAGATTTATTAGACCATCCTTAGGGGGAGGGAAAAGTGAATACCTAGAGCTAAGAATTATCTGTGCCTTGACTCTACTGCAGTCATGTAGATTTCAGGAGACCAATTTATAACAAAGTCATAGTCAAAGTCACTCATATTGAAGAGTACTTTACTCCACAAAAAGCTGTGTTGAATAGAATGGGTCTACACCTACAGTAAGATGCTAATAAAGTTGAGAAAGGGGTATCAGAATCCGGCCCTTAATTAGAAATTCTAGATCATTTAGTGAGAAAGAGCTATGATTTAGCTTACTGTGGTTTAGTGGATGGTGCACTTGAGTGGGTTTTGTGCGACTGTGGTTCTATTCCCACCTTTGCTTCCAGCCTGCTGTGTGATCTTAGGCAAGTTACTTTTCCTCTCTGTGATTCAGCTTTCCCATCTACAAATGGATAATGATACTGACCTTCTTTGTAAAGCACTTTGAGATCTAAAAGCTAGGTATTTTTTTTAATCATTGTTGGATCAGTTTTTTTAATCGCAGAGATGGAATACCCATAAATTATTTGTTTACATTATTTCCCATATTTCTGTTTGTGTATGTTAACTTAGAGAAAGCAAATAAATCATATTTTTTAATTCTTAGTACTCGGAATATATAAAAAAATATAGCCGAGATGTGCAGCCACAATGATAATGGCCTATCAGCAGATATTTGCATATTTGGATACTAGAGCTTCCGGATGCTAATACTGTATATTGAATTTCTTTAAGAGAGAATGCAGAAAAGTTTTTTAGGCAGTAGGCATCAAAACAAAACAAAATATTGATCTCACTTGCATTAGAGCTCTCTCAAACATTCTAGGGTCAAGAGGATTCTTGCAATTGCTCATATTTGAGTGAATCTACATGTAGACAAGTCTCAAAGCAGAAACTCATCATTTTCTAAGAAAATCCTCCATGTAGAAATCAATGCATAAAATGAAATAGCATATCAGAACTGTCAGGGGACTTTTCATGCCTTAAGAAAGCTCCCCATGAATTCATAGCTCAGATCAGATATACAGGAAATTCTAATCAGTAAAGCTTCAGCAGCTAAAGCAGTTTACACCACATGACACAAACCTCTAGCAACTTCTTGTCAGATGTGGCCTTGGGTTAAGGTGATGTTGTGATATCTCGCTAAATGTAAATACAATAAACATATATACAGTTAACTCCGGGGGTGGGAACTATCCCACCGTTAAAACAATATGGGCTCAGAAATGTATTGTGCTTGTGATTTCGTTCATTGGGGCTTAAGCCAATGTCCACTGAAGTCAAGAAGAGTCCTTCAATTAACTTCACTGAACTTTGGATCAGGCCCCAAGTGGTCTCAGAGAACACAGCTTGGTACAAATAAATACATAATTCATTTTAATTTCAAAATACTCTCATTAAGAGCTATGATATCTTCAAGACACATATATCTATCCATTTTCTTAAATTATGGATGTGTACCCGTGACATAACACAATACATGATGCCAAAAAGGAAGGCATCATTAACAGACCCTCATAGGCTCTTTTAGCAGTGTTTGAAAGGAAGAGATATGCCTCTAAAGGAACTTTAGGTAGAGCTGGTCAAGAAAATGGAACAAACACTATTTTACAAAATTACTCAACATTGTTTTATTTAGCAGGGTTTTAAATAGACCCATTTTTCATTATTTGCAAAAATTTTAAGCTTTTTTATTTTGGTGTATCAATTTTCATGTTTTGGTTTTTCTTTCTTTTCTCTGTCTCCACTTTATTTTCTTTTAACAGTCATTTTCAGAGGGGGGGGGATTGAAATTTTAGCTGACAAATCATTGTACATTTGTAGGATTATAACTTATTTTCCCAGTAAGAACAATGAGGAGTCCAGTTGACTAACAAGGTGCCCCAGACTTCTCATGGTTTTTGTGGATACAGACTAACATGGCTACCCCCTGATACTTTTCCCAGTAAGCTTTTCTTTAAATACAAAGAAAATTGGAGACATGTTATTTGTATGAGAGAGTAATCTAATCTATTTATCAATCAATCATCTGACTATCTGAAGGTCCTGTGCCTTCTCTGCATGGATGTTAAAGATCTCAAAATGACATTCATGTGATTAAGAGTTTGCTCCAGTGAGCTTGGCCCAAATTCTCCCACTTCACTGTAATGCAGTGTGCTGCCACCTTTTGCTCCAGAGGAAGCAAGGTTTCAGTGGTGCTATATGGATATAGTTGTCAAGTACTAGGATGCCCTAGGATTAAAAAGGGCTATGTTCTTGTAAAGTATATTAAAAATTAGTTGATATTTTGTGCATCCCAATTAGTCGTGGTAAAAACATTGTTCAATAATTGTTAGTAGATTGCATGAGGCTTCTGAATGCTACATGAAACAACCCTACTGAATGATAAAAACAACAAGGAGTCCGGTGGCACTTTAAAGACTAACAGATTTATTTGGCCATAAGCTTTCATGGGTAAAAAAAACCCACTTCTTCAGATGCATGGCATGAAAATTACAGATACAGGCATAAATATATTGGCACATGAAGAGAAGGGAGTTACCTTACCTTACAAGTGGAGATGCAGTGTTGACAAGGCCAATTCAATTAGGGTGGATTTGGTCCACTCCAAATAATGAGGAGGTTACAATACCAAGAGAGGGAAAATTGCTTTTTTAGTGAGCCAGCCACTCCCAGTCCCTATTCAAGCCCACATTAATGGTGTTAAGTTTGCAAATGAATTGTAGCTGTGCAGTTTCTCTTTGAAGTCTGTTTTTAAAGTATTTTTGTTGAAGGGTGGCTACTTTTAAATCTGTTATTGAATGTCCAGAGAGATTGAAGTGTTTTCCTAATGGCTTTTATATGTTACCATTCCTGATGCCCAGAAACCAATCCCTGTAAAAAACCCATTGCCTACTCTGTCCCCATATCTATTCTAGCAATACCATCATAGGACCCAACCACACCAGCCACACCATCGGGGGATCATTCACCTGCACATCTACTAATGTGATATATGCCACCATGTGCCAGCAATGTCCCTCTGACATGAACATTGGCCATACCAGACAGTCTATACATAAAAGAATAAATGGACACAAATCAGACATCAGGAATGGTAACATACAAAAGCCAGTAGGAGAACACATCAATCTCGCTGGACATCCAATAACAGATTTAAAAGTAGTCATCCTTCAACAAAAAAACTTCAAAAACAGACTTCAAAGAGAAATTGCACAGCTACAATTCATTTGCAAACTTAACATCATTAATTTGGGCTTGAATAAGGACTGGGAGTGGCTGGCTCACTACAAAAGCAATTTTCCCTCTCTTGGTATTGACACCTCCTCATCAATTATTGGGAGTGGAACATATCCACCCTGACTGAATTGACCCTGTGAACACTGGTTCTCCACTTTTAAGGTAAGGTAACTCCCTTCTCTTCATGTGCCAATATATTTATGCCTGTATCTGTAATTTTCACTCCATGCATCTGAAGAAGTGGGGTTTTTTACCCACAAATGCTTATGCCCAAATAAATATGTTAGTCTTTAAAGTGCCACCGGACTCCTCATTGTTTCTTTGGATACAGACTAACATGGCTACCCCTCTGATATGTGACATACTGAAAGATGTCACTCTGGGAGGTACTACCCCAAAAAGGATTGCTGAAGGGAATTGTGTCTATAATGATTGACTAACCAGGTTTTACTCCTACAAATATTGCCTTCAGGAGGCAGTACGTTATAAAGTGACATGGTATAGTGGCCACTTGAGCTAGAGGTACCTATGAGTAAGTTTTTCTAGTGGATTCTGACAGCAGGAGTGTCATGGGGTTCTCTCATGCTGGCCAGCTTGGGGATTAGCTCTACTAGCCCATGCACTCGCTCCTGGTGTTGCTTCACCCATTGTCGACACCGCCTGCAGACCCACGTCAGACCAAGCACTGACTCAGCCTGCCGGCTATGCCAGCCTCCACGTTTCTCCCTTTCAGGTTGGAAGCATCTCAGTCCAAATAGTCCAGCCACTTCCACAGTGGTGAGTGTGTGTGTGGCAGGGGGAGAACCCGGACCTGCCCACTACTCCAGCTCCTGGCCCAGGGACCATGTAGATAGCAGCCTCCTGCTGCCACCACTTAACTTCTCCACTAGTGCTGCTTCACTTCCCTGGGCCACCTCCCTGGGGCCCCAGAATCTTCTTTGCCCTCTTCTCAGCAGGGTCGGCTCCAGGCACCAGCCCACCAAGCATGTGCTTGGGGCGGCGCCTGGAGGGAGGCGGCGCGGCGGGGCGCTCCTGCCCGAGAGCGGGGCCGCAACTGGGCTCGCTGCCCTCCCCGTGGTGCTCCGGCCGCCGGGGGCTCTCCGCCCTGCTCCCGGCACTCTGGCCGCTGGGGAGAGTGGAGAGCCCCGGCTGGGCTCTCCGCCCTCCTCCCGGCGCTCTGGCCGCCGGGGGCTTTCCGCCTTCCCCCGGTGCTCTGGCCACCGGGGAGAGCGGCCCTCCTCCCGGCGCTCTGGCTGCCGGGGAGAGCAGAGCCGCGGCGGGCTCTCTGCCCTCCCCCCGGCGATCTGGCTGGTCAGGGATTGCTCGGCGCCCTCCCCTGCCGCGCTGGCGGGGCGGGGGGGAGGCGGTGGGTGGCTTTTTTGCCGCCCTAGGCCCTGCTTCTCAGTGCCTCCAGCCCACATGTTCCAACAGCCATCCAGGAGTTCTGTTTCGCTCCCCCAGTTCCTGCCAGCAATGGCTCTGTCCAAGGTGCTAACTTCCTGCAGCCCACTAGGAACACTGTCATTTCTCCTTGGGCTTGCTGCAGCAACTGACTCTGCTCTGCCACTCCCTTTTATGTGAGACTGCTGGGACCTGATTGGTTGCTCCATGCAACCTCTCTCTGATTGGCAACCCCCTGCATAGCCTCCCTAGGCTGCTTTTAACCCCTTTATTTCATGTGTGGGCTGAACACCCCATCACAAAGACAAGTCAGGTATTTTTGCTCTTACTGCTAATAACAGACAGTGAATTTCAGAGAAATTGGGAAATAAAACTGGAGTAATGGTGGTATTGTATTTAAATTAGGAAAAGATAGCTGGAAAAGTATCTCTAATCATATAGATTGGGTACTGAAAATGAAATGTATGTTACATATGTATCCAAGCAGGACACAAGGAAATGCTTAGTAAGAATAATAATAAAAAAAAAAAAATAGAAAAATACACCTGAACCTTCGTTTTAGAATGTGAAGGCTGCTGAAAAATTCTGTGCTGCACATTAATGAAGAAAAAGGAATGGATTACATATGGCAAGCTTTTAGAGGGAAAAAAACATTCTAGGTCATCTGATCTTACAGTTAATTGCACTTATGTCTTAACCTTTCTTTAGCTGAAAGCATCACTGAGCATTAAACAACCAAGGATTTTATTTAAACAGCTTATTTTTCCAGAAACAATGATGAGTACTAATCAAGAGTCATATTTTAATAGTGTCTTCATAGCAGTTTTCTGATGCAGCATGAATAATTGCATGCCATCTGTATCTTTCCACTTTCATAACAAATCTCAGTTACTGAATTGAAAACTAAACTTGCTGATCTATTCAATGCATTGAATTCATGCATGAAATGCTAGGAAATATGAAAGAATGTGAATATTTACGTACCTTTCCCTTGGAAAAATTGTATTCAATTTTCTTTGATGGCAAGTACTTTGGTCTCTTATACTGTGAAACATGCATATGTGGTGCAGTAATTTACTGCACTAGCTTTTCAGCTGTGCAGACCTACACTGAAATATTGATTGGGTTACAAGTGAAAATGTGTTTGTGGTCTTATCATTGCCCCAATAGGTATTTGACCACATTGCAAAAGCATGACACAATTCAGAAAAATTGGCTGTCTCTGGTCAAGAGAGGCCTGCAGCTGGAATTTTAAGGCATAGTAGGTCAAGATTTAAGAGCACCGAGAGATGTGTGCTAGAAAACTTAGCATTTGCCCACATACTGCTTGGGTCTGAACAGAACTGCAAATCTCTTACTTTCAAGAGCACTAAATTGACCCATATACTTTGGGGGTGGGAGGAAGAAGGGAAAACATCCAAATTTGTACATATGAGATAGTACATGTTGGTTAATTCTGTGTGTAATTACACATGTTAATATCTTAAAAGTAGGGCGACCAGACAGCAAGTGTGAAAAATCAGGATAGGGATTGCGGGATAATAGGAGCCTATATAAGAAAAAGAGCCAAAAATTGGGAATGTTCCTATAAAATTGGGACATCTGGTCACCCTACTTAAAAGCCACATCTTTCCAAGAACCAAAGTATCCAGCTAATAACATGTGTTACGCACTTTTGTCCCAGGAGCAGGATAAAAACAATGGACAAAATTCCTCTCCAGCCCCATTTCCCCCACCCACAAGGATACAAATAATTCCCACTGAATTCATGCCCACCTCCTCCATATAACGTTACAGACAAGAAAGCTCATTTTATACATGTTATTTATTATTAGTAGTAGTAGTAGTTATTTTTAAGAAGTACGATTTTCACTATTCCTTAAAAATCACAGATTTAACTTTAGGAAAAAATTATTCATGTTCTGTGAGGGCAGAATCAGTTCCCAAATCTACATTTTTACATAAATCCATAGAATAAATGTGTCTGGTAATAATATAGAATGTTTTAACAGTCTTGTAACTGAACATTGTTAGTCCTTTAAAAATAAAGTAACATTTCCTTTATTTAATATACTGTTAACAACCATATTACAGTCTGGCATGCCAAACAGCCTTACATCAACTGTATCACATTATGTCACTTCACATTTATATCACTCTGTGACTGATATAGCCCTGTGTGACATGTTGTAACTAAATGTGTCAACCAAGAAATTAAAATCTTTGACGTTAAGGAAGAAATATTGAAAGATCCTACTTATAAAACAAAACGAAACAAATAACAAAACAAAGTATGGGTTGTTGTCCTAAAATTTTGCTGACAATTAGAAAGCTGAATGTCAAAAACAATGCAGTCCCTAAAACAGAGAGCACCCACTGGCACGTGTACTACTCACAGTTCCTTTCAAACAACTTGAGACATCAATATTTAATATCACCATCATTAGAACCCTACCAAATTCCTGGCCATGAAAAACACATCACAGACCGTGAAATCTGGTTTCCCCCATGAAATCTGGTGTTGTGTGTGTTTTTACCCTATACTATACAGATTTCATCGGGAAGACCAGCATTTCTCAAACTGGGGTTCCCGACCCAAAAGGGGGTTGTTAAGGCTGCTTTCCCACTTTGAACTTTAGGGTACAAATGTAGGGGCCTGCATGAAAACTTCTAAGCTTAACTAACAGCGTAGATCTGGTCCACTGCCACCATCCCAAAGCTAATTCCCTTCCCTGGGTAGCCTTGAGAGACCTTCACCAATTCCCTGGTGAATACAGATCCAAACCCCTTGGATCTTAAAACAAGGAGAAATTAACCATCCCCCTCCTTTCTCCCATCAACTCCTGGTGGATCAAGATCCAAACCCCTTGGATCTTAAAACAAGGAGAAATTAACCATCCCCCCTCCTTTCTCCCACCAACTCCTGGTGGATCAAGATCCAATCCCCTTGGATCTAAAAACAAGGAAAAATCAACCAGGTTCTTAAAAAGAAGGCTTTTAATTAAAGAAAAAGGTAAAAATCCTCTCTGTAAAATCAGGATGGAAAAATAACTTTACAGGGTAATTAAACTTAAAGAGCTTAGAGGACCCCCCTCTAGCCTTAGGTTTAAAGTACAGCAAACAGAGATAAACACTCTAGTAAAAGGTACATTTACAAGTTGAGAAAACAAAGATAAACTAACATGCCTTGCCTGGCTGTTTACTTACAAGTTTGAAATATGAGAGACTTGTTCAGAAAGATTTGGAGAACCTGGATTGATGTCTGTTCCCTCTCAGTCCCAAGAGCGAACAACTTCCCAAACAAAGAGCACAAACAAAAGCCTTCTCCCCCCCCCCGCCCCAAGATTTGAAAGTATCTTGTCCCCTTATTGGTCCTTTGGGTCAGGTGTCAGCCAGGTTACCTGAGCTTCTTAACCCTTTACAGGTAAAAGGATTTTGGAGTCTCTGGCCAGGAGGGATTTTATAGTACTGTACACCGGAGAGCTGTTACCCTTCCCTTTATAGTTATGACAGGGGTTATGGAGGGGGGTCTCAAGGTTATTATAGGGAGGTTGCAGTATTGCCACCCTTACTTCTGTGCTGCCTTCAGAGCTGGGTGGCCCGAGAGCGGTGGCTGTTGGGCAGGTGCCTAACTCTGAAGGCAGCGACCCGTCAGCAGCAGTGCAGAAGTAAGGGTGGCAATACCATACCATGCCACCAGGGATAGGCTCTGTAAGAACAAGAGTCCGTCTCTCTCTGTGTCGCTGACTGTGTTTTCTCCACTCTCTGAAAGGCTATTCAGGAATTGAGAAGATAATTTACTCTGAACACAGATGGAAATTATTCTCAGCCAACATAGAAAGACAAATGATCTTAAAAGGCAGTACTTAAACTGAAGTTTTAAATTATGATTTAGAGCTGTTTTTCTTCTCTTTTGTCATCATATGAGCACTATATATACTACTGATTTAGATATTCCTTTATAAGCAATATACTATTTACTAGTATCATTTATATTATAAGTGGTATAAATTGTCTCTGAATCAATATATTGATGGGTTCAATGGAGTGATACCCGGGGTCAAGATGACCCATGTTTTCTAAGAGAGAATTTAATTTGCTCATTATGGTAAGTACAGTGGACATACTTTAAAAATTCTTCCAGAGAGCTATTACCAGTTCTAGAACATTTCACTTATTAGATACAGAGATAAAGTAAATCTGATTTTAGCAGCAGTAGTAGTGGCCTGCGCTGAGCATTTCAGAACAGTTTTTCGTCAAAATATATTGATCAGTAAAAGTAAGCTTAGTCCAAGAGTAGCTGTCTGGTCTCTGAAACACATATGGGTGCTGTTCAATATTTGTTCAGAGCATTCTGTCCTCCATGTCTTTGTATCAGTCAGCCAGAACATTCCCATGTATTGGGATATTTCATGGAGGCTTTCCCAGCTTTTCATAACACATCCTATTAACTTTTTTTGAGACATTCTGAAAAACCTTGCTTTTTTCACTTCACCAACCAATGCGTTGGGGGCTAGATCCCAAAGGAAATTAGCTGTCTTATTACCACTTTAGGCTCCTAAATGCAAACTTTAGATACTAATTTCTTATATCCAATGGTTAGTACACTGAGCTGGGATGTGGGAGATCAGGAACATTCAAATCCCCTGTACTTGATTCAGAGCAGGGATTTGAATGCTGGTCTCCACCCCCTAGGTGAGTGCCCTAAACACAGGCCACTGTGGAGTGAGTCTCTTTCAATCTCTCTTGTTGAAGTTGTATAATCTCCCACATCTGAGGTACTACCTCCACCATCACTGGTGAGAAATGATGGACTGGCTTATGCACCTAACTCCAGGAGAGGGTTAATAGCTGAGGAACCCTGATCAAAGTTAGACTTTTGAATCTCTTTGAGTGCAGCATTTAGGCTGCACCCCCTCCTTGGCATAGAGATTACATCTGGAAAACACCTTTGTGTTGAGAGTGTGGAAAGGTCACAGGGTCAGGGACACAGTCAGAGTAATTTGAACAATATAACTGGACTCAAAGGAAATAAATGGGAGGAGAGAGGAAGGATACCATTAGACATTTGACATTAAGGGTGAGTCTACACTTTTGACCATACACAGTTATATATGTCTTTTGTGCCATAACCCTCCTATTGTCCACATTTGAAGCTCTGAAGCATGTTCCTAAAGGAAAATCTCATGTGCAAAAGCTAGCACGCATGATGGATATATATATGAAAACACTTCTGCTGTGGCATGGTCCTATACCAGTTCTATATTGTACTGTTGATGGGGACAAGGGGCATGTACCAGGTCACGGGTATCGATAGTCCTCTAGAGCCATTCCCACAATGCATTGATCCCATTGCTGCCTGACCCTTATCTAAACACATATCACCCCCAACTTCCCATTCCCCTGCCAGAAGCAGTAGTATTTCAGAACAGTATTTTTGCCAAAATATATTGATCAGTACAAGTGATCTTAGTCCAAGAGCAGCTGTCTGGTCTCTGAAGCACATACAGATGCAGTTCAATGCTCAGAGCACTCTGTCCTCCATGCCTTTGTCTCAGTCAGCCAGAATATTCACATGTACTGGGATATTTCGTGGAGGCTGGTAGTCATTAGACTCCATCTCAGTGTGGGCACATAAATCACCTCAGGCTCCTGTACTGGAGGGTGAAGGACTCCAGCAATCGCTCCAGGAGGGTATCTAGTACATTTCCATGCTAGGATAAACAGGATCTGGTGCTCTCAAGGGTTGTGCATATGGATATTAAAGTCACACACAATCCTCTCCTCATCCTTGAAAGCATTGTCATATGATGGGTCATTGACGATTGGCAGCAGGGACCTTGGAGGAAGTATCAGAGAAAGCTCCAGGAGACAGGAAGGAAGACTAGCACCTGATTCTGCACTTCTATAATGTGATCCTAGTTGAGGAAGCCGTCCCAAGGAGTCTGGGTTGCCTTCTTTCTAATGGCTGGTAACTGGACCTCTGACACCCTACCCCCTGGTCTGTCTCTTCCCCTGGCCCCGCCCCTTCTTCTCCTCTTTCCCCAAGGCCCCAGCCCCTTCTCTGCCTCTTCCCCTGAGCCCCCATCCCCTTCTCAGCATCTTCCCGACAAGCCCCTGCCCTGCTCCACTTCTGCCTGGATTAAAAAAAAAAAACAACAACCCTGGACATCATGACTTGCCAATGGCACCTGGACACACAAGCATTCTTAAAACTACAAGACCTACCTGGGGAAGTGAGGAAACAGATTGACAGAGCGAGATGGGTACCCAGAAGTCTCCTACTACAAGACAGATCCAACAAGGAAAATAACAGAACACCACTGGCCATCATGTACAGCCCCCAGCTAAAACCTTTCCAGCACATCATCAATGATCTACAACCTATTCTGGAAAACAATCCCTCACTTTCACAGACCTTGGGAGGCAGGCCAGTCCTCGCTTACAGACAGACCCCCAACCTGAAACAAATACTTTCCAGCAACTACACACCACACCACAGAAACACTAATCCAGGAACCAATCCCTGTAACAAACCCTGTTGCCTACTTTGTCCCCATAACTACTCTAGCAACCCAACTACATCAGCTACACCATCAGAGGTTCATTCACCTACACATCTACTAATGTGATATATGCCATCATGTGCGAGCAATGCTCCTCTGACATGAACATTTGCCAAACCAGACAGTCTCCATGTAAAAGAATAAATGGACACAAATCAGACATCAGGAATGGTAACATACAAAAGCCAGTAAGAGAACACTTCAATCTCCCTGGACATTCAATAACAGATTTTAAAGTAGCCACCCTTCAACAACAACAACAAAAAAACTTCAAAAACATACTTCAAAGAGAAACTGCACAGCTACAATTCATTTGCAAACTTAACACCATTAATGTGGGCTTGAATAGGGACTGGGAGTGGCTGGCTCACTAAAAAAGCAGTTTTCCCTCTCTTGGTATTGACGCCTCCTCATCAATTATTGGGAGTGGACCACATCCACTGTGATTGAATTGGCCTTGTCAACACTGGTTCCTCACTTGTAAGGTAAGGTAACTCCCTTCTCTTCATGTGTCAGTATATTTATGCATGCATCTGTAATTTTCATGCCATGCATCTGAAGAAGTGGGTTTTTAACCCATGAAAGCTTATGGCCAAATAAATCTGTTAATCTTGAAGGTGCCACCGGACTTCAAGTTGAAACTCGGACTGTCTGGGTGAAAACCAGATCTGTGGCAACCCTACTAAGGACCCTGAGCTACTGCTGAAACCAGAATCAGATGACAGCAAGTTTTACAATAGACCTCAACTGTTCTTGATAATCTCCCCCCTCGGTCTGGTGCTACATGCCTCAGTCTGGACCCCACAACACACCACACCACCCCTATACCCTGACATGATCATAGAGCAACACACAGATGTAAACCAATGATTTTATTGAAATCCCATGAAACACTGCAAAATATTTAGTGGAAGGTTTAACAGGTTATTAATGAGCCATCACTGCTCCCCTGTGAGTAGTCCCTTGAGAGTTACAGTCCCTAAACTGTGTGATAAGTTAGGCAGGGGGAGGAAGGAAGTAAAGGGGGGAGGAAGGGGTGGGTTTTATAAGGGTCCAGGTGGGGAAAGAACAGTTTCATGCCACTTTGGACAAAGACCCAGACCATCCCTCTCCCAAACCCATCTTTCCTTCCTCCAACAAATGGGGGTGGGGGACTGTGCAGGAAGGGGTTTGGATGATTGGTGGCTTGTGTGAAGGATTGCCTAGATATGGGAATGGAAGGGGAACCCTTTGGTTGTAACAAGAAAGTCAGAGCTGTCCATTCTCCCAGTGATCATTTCAAATGTTTTGTACTGTTCTCTGTATCTGCCTCCTCCTCATGCTGAGCCATTCTGCAGAAGCCAGGAGAAGAGGAGGTGGGTGAAGCATCCACTCCAGTGGTTGCGCAAACACAATTTCAGGTCCCTTGCAAGTGGCATAGCAACTGTTACATCTGTGGTGTTAAATCCAAAAGTTCAGGGAAGAAAATACATTTCCTTGTGCTTTTTAATGCTGTTCATTGAACACAGAGACTTGACTTTCTGGTGATGCAGGGAGCTTGTAGGGGTGGGTGGTCTTTTTCTGTGGTTCTCTACTCCTCTTCCAATGGGAACTCCATCTGCTGCCATAAAATACAGTCAATTTCCTCTCAAATTGCTACTTAGTCCTGTAATCATAATTCAGCAAACTTTTGGTGTAGCAGAAATTAAATCTGGTTCTTCAGGTTTAATAACAGAACAAATGTGCTTGATCCACCTTCATAGCTCATCCACTCAGCAATTTGTAGAGGGGTAATCAATTGCAGGAATATCTCTGGCACAAGTTGTCCTTTAAAGGACTAGAAAACCACTTTATTTTTTTCCATTTTGGAACCTTCAGAACATCTATGTTCTCCAAATGATGGCCAGCCTTTAAAGATCAGAAAAGTAACCTGATAACATTACCCCTGAAGGAACTGAACCCCTTCCTAAGCAGTCTATCCAGGCACTGTAAATATTACAATATTTTAATAAAAGTAATGCAGGAATTTCACCATTTTTAATCTCGGCTCCTTCTTCGTGGGCTGCAAAAGTAGCCTGAAGGAAGCAGGCTTTAACAGCTCCATTCCTGGGCTTCTAAAACGTTTTAATATTGTGGCCTTTGACAGCACAGTTATTTTTTTAGAAAGATTTAGGTACCGGTCAAGAAAAAAATGAAATATACTGTTGCCCTGGTCTTTGACTTGGCAGAACATCCCAATGCTGAAAGGAAGCCCATTTGGATAGTATTGCAGCAGCAGCACCACAGAAATAACAAAGGTGAAGAAGAACTCTGGAAGACATGCACATTGGCATAGATAGCAGTCAGGAGCAGTTCCAGTTGCTTAGGGAAAGGGAGAATTGGGCTGTTAGGCAAGATAAGGCATTTCCGCAAATAGAATGACAGCACAGGAAATTGGAGCACGCATTCATGTAGTCCCTAGTCCAACTGGTAGCAGACTGCTATGGGCACCACCTACTGCTGTAGCTACTGCTCCTTTCCAGGAACAGCCAGCACCACATCCTCCTTCCCATATCCCTAATCAGCCTCCAACTGATGGCCACCCTGCTGCTGAGGCAGTGAATCCTACCCCACTCCATGCAGGGGAGGAGCAGGCTGAATGGCTGACCCAACATCCTCTGCATGCACTCAAAATCCCTCACAGGGAAATCCCACAGAGCATGGAGGAGGGGAAATATGAGCCAAATCCTGTCCCTGTAGGACTGCTTGTGTTCAGCCCCCAAACCCCATGCAGAAGATGTTCTCCCACCACACCATATTGTGCTGATGTTTTCCCCTTGTTAGGATGAGGGGGAGGTTAGGAGACATGTCCACAGACATTAATATTTGCCCATTTCCCAGGGAATTTGACCTTCTGGGATGGAGGGTGTCATTTGTTCCTGTTACAAATCATTTTAGCTCTGTGTTTGATGTATGTATGTAAATAAGAGTTACTGTTCACTTAACTTGTGTGTGAAACTTGCTTTCTAGGTATAATTAATGGGATATTTTTCACACGTTAGGGATGGGTTAGCAGAATTCACAACACATGACTATGATGTCTGTAATGTGTGGTGCCAAACAAATGCAATTAATTCTGTCCCTCCCAAGCCCTTCTCTCTCCCGCACCCTTCATGAATTTCGTAATGTTAAAGAAAATCTAGGGTTCTTTACAGTGAACTAAGCTATGAAATAACTGTTGCCTCCAAAGCATGAAAATGAAAAACAGACAATAAGTTAAATAAAACATCCGTATGGCTTTTTTTAAAAATGATTTTATTGACAATACAGACAAAGGAAACAAAAGTAAATTAACAGTGAAGATTCCTGACACTGAGCAGCACAGGTGCTGGAACTAGAGGTGCCCGGCTTCAAGTGGTTTCCATCATAAACAGGGTTTACAATTAGTTCAATGACTCTCAGCACCCCCACTATACAAATTGTTCCAGCACTCCTTCAGAGAAGTGCATTTATGACCCCTCCTCCCACACCCTATCAAGCAGTCATGGATGGAAACCATAGGAGTACTCTGCCATGGGAATAGTCATGCACAGCACCTGGTAGTTAAATAAACAATGGTGTCAGAAAACATGGTGTGGAAGGAATGTGTAAAGTCTCTCCCAAAACTTTACAGAACATTTTTTTAAAGTTCTATAATGACACTTACACTATGCCTACATTCGCATTTATGTTGGCAAAACTTGTGTCATTCAGGGGTGTGAAAACACCCCCATCTCACTGATTGACATACATTACATCAACAGAACCGCCGGTGTGGACAGCACTATGTCATTGGGAGACGCTCTCATGCTAACATAGTTACTGACTCTCATTGGCCGTGGTTTAATTATGTTGATGGGAAAGCTGTCTCCTGTTGGCCCAGAGCGGCTACATGGGAGACCTTACAGCGGCACTGCTGCATGGTACATGTAGACATAACCTTAGGTACTCTGCATAAAGCAACCGCAGCAGAGCAGTTAACATTTAACAAAAACATTGCTCAATCCTGCCCTTAAAGTACATTAATACTCTCCTTAGCACAAAACCACAGACAAAGTTATTAACCTTGAGGGCCCTCCCTCAGTTGTCTTCTTTCAGTTAGTTAATTAACTAATGTCAGCTGCAGGGGATTGAAAGCCACTGAGGTGTCTCAGAACAGAAGTATTCAATAATGGTCTTTTGAGCTTTTCCAGAAGCACCACAGCATAACAATAGTGTCTCTCAACACAGTCTCAAGTCACATTCTGGTTCCCTGCTGGTCCATGATGTATGAGCACACAGCATCATGAATTTCCCTGGTCCATTGGGAACTAGGAGCTCTGTGTACACTTGGTTGGTATCTGGATGCCCGTACAGGCTGGAAAAAACAGATCTGTCCTAAACCCACTCACTGTAGAAGTATTCCTCTTTTGCCTCACAAATGTTGTGCACAGAACAGAATGCCAAAGTAATCACAGTATTGAGATGAATCTACAGGCATCACCAATGGGCTTTGGCTTTCAAGAACCCAAAGGTGCACTCCACCACAATTCTGCAGCAGCTACTGAGTCTGTAATAGAATTCTTTTTTTCTTGGGTCAGTGATGTCAGGATACAGCTTGATGAGCACAATAGGAGCAGGTGTCGGGGGGTTCCTCAAAATAAATATTGGCATTGAAACACTGTATATTATCATGTTGTTTGGGGGAATAAAGTCCCATCTTCTCCCTATGGTACAATCCTGACTTCCTGAGCACCCTGACATCAGGATCTTTTCCGTGTGTCCAATGTTCACGTTCATGAACTGACCCCTGTGGTCCACTGAGACTTTGAGAACCAGTGAATACTAATCTTTTAGAGTATTCACTGGATGCTTTCAGTGGGCAAAGTATAGAGATGTGTGTTCAATCAATGGCCTCTGCGTAATTTGGAAATCCAATCCTCTGAAACCTCACAATAATTTCACAGACTTGGGTTATGGCAGCCACCCTTGGGTGGATCACAGTATTGGTAGTCTGGTACCCCTGTATAGCTACAGCCTCTACAGTTGACTTCTCAGCCCTGAACTGGTTTGGACCGGTAGCCGTCAGGAGTTGCCAGCTTCCAAACGGTAATAGCCATCCACTTCTGTACTAGTATGCATTTTCAAAATCAAGTGGTCTAGATCTGGAGGGCTGGTGCAAGCTTCTTGGACAAGTCAATGAAGTTCTGCTTCCTCATTCTGAAATTCTGCAGCCACTGTTTTTCACCCCAATTTCCAAGACAAAGTGGTCCCACCATACCATGCTGGTTTTCCAGGACCAGAAGCAGCAGTCCACCCATGGGCTTACCATTGCAATCCCAACACTCAACACATCTGTTTCATGGCACAGTGGATTTTCAGTCCCCCTCTGGGTCAGCTACCTTCACTGTCTGAAATCTCTCTGGATCAATTCTGTCCAATATCCAGTACTGTACTGCATGAATATTTGTAGACTGAGCAGGAGCAGAACCACAACTTTAGGGACTTGTTCCATGTTATAACTCTATAGGTCCATGATGCTCTATGGAGCCATGAAAACTTACATCTGCTCAGAATCTGGCCCAACATTAAAAATGTACAAAAGTTCCATTAAATCAGAAGTAATAGGTAAAATATTGAGTCTGTCATATACCAAATCATATGGTATATTTTTCATGCTTTCCATTAGCAATCATTTGAAGGAACTAAACCACAAACCTTCAAATATTATGAGAATTGGATTATGCATCTCTCTGCATTTTTAGTAAAGACAGTTGGATTATTCTACTATTATCTTGTATCATAATGAAGAGGAAAAATTACAGAGCTACAGTCCCATGGACACTGTAAAAATAATTAGAAGAAAATATGTCACTTTCCTATTAAAATGAGCATGTCAGAATACAGCCCTGTAATGTGTCATTGGCCTATCATTAGAGGATAATGAGAGAAATAGTCAATTTTTTTCTTACTAGCCTAATGTGAAGTGATAGAAAGAGAGCCACATGGATTCAGAGAGTGGAAAACTGAAATGATTAAAATGTATATAATATCAAGTGAATATGGAATTTGTCTCTTCCATGAAGTCTGATCAAACTGCTATAATCCATTTCCAAGATGAAGTGTCATCCTCCAATACTTATGGGCAAATGCTCTGTTCATGGCAGCGGAGAGTCTGGACCTATGCCCAAAAAGCTTAGGAAAGGGGAATATCAGTTGTGCAGCATTGGATGCTTTATTAGGTAATTTCTTCACAGAGAGGAAGGGGATTTACTAGGGAAGAGTGGACGTAGGCTGCAGGATTGGCTGGACTCTATTGGATTTTCCTTCCATGTTGAGTAAGGTAGTATAAATTAATGATGAGTTGGAATTAACTTTCACCTGTTTCCTTTACAAGCCACCATGTGAAGGTGAGATTTAAGGCCTAGCTATGCCCAGAGGACTCCCTTTTGCATCAGACCTGGTGGCAGGGGGAGAAGACAGTATGGAGGCATAAGACCTTGGCACAAATGACAGTGTTTCTCTCCTGGATCCCCAGAAGAAGCATGTTTTGAGGGCCAAACCCCCTTATTATTCAGTGTTGGAAAGGCGGACAACACCTCTACTGATGTATTAAGCATAAACTCCACAGGCAAGATTCTGGCCCCTTCTCTGCTCCCATACACCACACAGGTGGTTTGTAAGGGCTATAAAGCAAACTCAGCAGCCCAGAGAAAACTCCCCCAAGCAGGAGAAGCATAGGACCAGAGTACAAGCCTACCCTGTAATCCCTGGGATGCTGGAGAATGGATAAATCCTAGCACTTAGTGTTAAAGCTATTCTGGACTGCAGAGCACCGTGAGTGCAACATCACAGTGAGCACCTTCAGAGAAGTCGAGCACTTTACTACCACTATCTTCAAGAAAGGAACAGAGCCACTTAAAAACAGCCCTGGTATTAGTAGAAGCTGATGGATTTCACAGTGTCACCACAAACAATTTCATCTATCACCAGGAGGAGATCATCCTCCAAATCAATTACTGTTGTTTCTGTTCCATAGGCATCCAGATTGATAAGGGACAAGGGCCTGAGGCAACTAGACATTGTGATAGTTATCTCACCACAACTATTTTGACACTCTTGATCAGAAAGAGAAAATGGGGCACAGTGGTAACTGACCAGATTGTCAAAAAATGGGTTTTTTGAGTGGAAGTGATACTGATGATTTGTTAATAGAAGCAGGCAATTTGTTCTCATTCAAGGTGGCATTTGGCAATCTCCACCAACAAGAGACCCAGTACTTCTGCACTGGTTTTCAACAGACAAAGACATGGGTCCTGAGCACAGTTTGTTGTACAATGTGTTCTGAACACGCCTAGCACTTCAGAACATGACACTGACTAAAACTCAGGGAGAGAAAACAAGGCATTTGTCTCCTCAATAACTCATCCTGCTCTGATGGAAACAGACAGTTATATTTCAATATGAGAAGTTTTATCAACACGCTTCCCAGTAGAAAGTATTTAAATCAGTACATGAACAGAGGCAACTCAGATTTACCAAGCCATTCACCACACAAAACAACTCTTCTGAGCAAGACTTTGCAAATGTTGTGGTGGAGACAATGCAAACTTTCTTTGCTTCCCAGACAGCAATGGCATAAGACAAACACATTCACTCTCTCACAGACACACAAAAAATCACTGAGGCAATCAATCAATTTCAGACAGAAACTTCTGCTATTGACATTCCTCTCCCACTTCAGCTGTAACAGCTCATCCATAATACAATGTAGCCTGTGAGATCAAACCCGGCAAAGAGGTTGCTTAAGAGGCCACTTCATCAATGGTTAAGGACAACAAAGTATTATTGATTCTACCAAATGATTGACAGAGCAGTCTGTTGGAGTAACTCCCTCAAAGTTTTCTGAAAATACAATGGTTTCATACGTTTCTGAGGGAGGACCATGAAAACAAGCCCATTGCCTTGACAGGAAGTGAGAATCTACCTCATATTGAAGTATATAAAGGTCAGTTATGACCTGGGTTTAATATCCAACTTCCCCATTTCTACTCCCACCAAAAACATTGGAGCTGAAACTTGGTGACCTCAATGCGTTTTCCACTGTCAATGAAATCTTGAGCTGTTGTGTGGAGTCATCATCACTGATATGGACACTGAAGTCACAAACCATGATCAACTTTGGTGAATCCATTGGTACCACAGTGAGGAACTCAAACAGCTCACAGAAGGACTCCAGAGGAGATGTTTGGTCAGGAAATAAGGGAAAATCTGGGAAAATAGACAAATATAGGGAGACAGGCCCTTAAAAAGCCAGTGATTGAAAGGGGAGTGGTATGTTGCAACTAAAATCTGTGTCCCCTAGAGCTTGTCCAGGCACAATTATTGACTACTTTTCAACTGCATAGACATGCATATATTTATGAACACAGATATTATATGGTGCACAGAAGGGCACACAACTCCAAGCCTCACTGCTCACACTAGATATTTTGAATGTTTGGCCCTTAATATTTCAGTTTTCTCTTCTATTTAGTTTTCCTGAGATACTGTGCAGATAACTATTCATGTGTAAAGGACATATAATAGATGGAACTGTCTGTAGAGGGAAGACTGAAAGAAGTTGTATCAAATCAGTTGATAACCCTTTGGGGGGGGGGGAATCTTGTTGTTACATTTAACACTAATAAAAACAATTATAACCCCACAATGAAAACATTTGCAGGGCTGATCAAGTGAAGAATTGAAACATTCTCAGGCAATACACATTCATTTTTAAATTTGAAAGGCAGTATTATTTCATGTCTGACAACCTGTAACAAATATGAATATAGTAAATATAGTGTGAGGGAAATGGGTATTCAGCTTATGAAAATGACAAATTATTTCTTTAAATTGTGTTAACTCAGCACAAATGTGAGAATATGTCAGATTCTGTTTACGGTTGAATTTAGTTTATTACTTTACTTCTAATTAAATTAAGACTTCAAGAACAATCATTTTTTTTAAAAGAATCTGTTTTCTGTCAACACCTGCCACCTTTCAATAATAACTATTCAATAATAACATGAAGGAAATAGATAGCTAAAATGGGTGAAATCCTGTTTCCACTGAAGTCAATGGGATTTTTCCATTGATCTCAATGGAGCCAGGATCACACCTTTTTTCTTTATTAAATTGAAGCTATGTATAAGGTGTCACTGTGCCTCAGTGGGTCACAGATGAGGATGCCAAATTCAGGACAGACTGCTGAGAAATAGGACAGACTCACCCCAAACTGGAGAGTATTCTATCATTAGATTATACCAAGACAGTAACAAAAATGAACTTCTGTATCACCATACTGGTTAACAAGAAGTCAAAAATGCAGTCTCGTTAGGCATTCCAGCCCTTGGCTCACCACTCAGATACTGGATTTTATGATGAGTGGCTACTGAAAACCAATTTAATCAACTATAGGGTCCTTCTAATCCCAAAGGATCAACCACTTAGCCAGGTCAATATATAATTCAGTTCCTATCCAATAATCACGCTGATGCCAATATTTTAGTAACTAAAAACTAAAGGTTTAATAATAAAAGAAAAGAAGAAAAGAGTTATAAATGATTAATAGATCATATACATACAAGTGATTGCAAAGTCCTTATATCAGGTTTGAAGCAGTGATGGAATAAACTGTTAGCTTGCGAAAGTCTCTCTGGAATTACCCAGATAGATTGGGAGTAATCAGTCCTTGTTTAGAGCTTCCTTGTTAGAAATCCAGTCCAGATAATGAAGCAGGAAATGAAGACAAAATGAAGATGTCTCAGGTGCCTTTTTATATCCTCTGCCACATGCTTGGAATTTTACTGTCTCAAACAAAGCCCACAACCCAGGTGCATGGAAAATTACTGGCCCAAGATGGAGTCCAGGGTCACATGAATATATCACATGCCCTTACATGTTTAAATGACTCACAGGGATAGCCATTGCCCATATTCTTTCTGAGGCCTCCACAGGAAAGGCTTACTCCTTGGGATGGATTTCTTCAATGGCTCATTGTGAGCTGAGTTTCCTTAATGGGCAATCAACAAATAGCTGTCTGGCACTAATGTAAATTCTTTGTGGGGTGAGGGGGCATTACCCAGGAACAAAACACATGTCTAAGATACCAGTACATAGCTAATATTCATAACTTCAGATAGAAAGATGATACATGCATATAAATAGGATAATCATACTTAGCAAATCATAACGTTTCCATTGATACTTCACATGATAACCTTTTTCTTTGTTAGATTTGTTGCATTTGTATAACAGTGATAATATCAATGATATAAATTGTCATATTCAATACACAATCACTTCAGGTGCTTAACAGTTCAAGATGTAAATATCTTCATATGGATTATGTTTTGATTATTGATTGTTTTTTTCTTAAAATATATTGTTTTTGTCCCCAAAATCTACTGGTTTTAATGGATTGATTTCCACATGGAAATGCATTCTATAAGAGGATAAGTTTACTTTTTTTGTGTATTGGTTTGTGCATATGATATGTTGGACTGATTGATAATAAATCATGTTTGTGACAATTTGTTATATTGGTGTGGGTAAATCATATCAGTTTGCTTGTGAGCCACACAGTTTTTCATTTCAAATATATTGGTCTGGTCAGTTAATGACAATATGTGCATTTTATTCATTGATTTGAAAAATAAATATATTGATTTGAATAAATAATACATACTTATATGAAAATGAATTAGACTAGTTTGTGTAAATCATGTTCACTCACCTTTTCCATATTTAAAATATGTTGCCTTGGTTTAATTTTACTGATACATACATGCTATAGATAGGGTTGTTTATGAATTGCCATATGTTAGTTTAAAACTGGAAGTAATAAACTTACTGTTATCTCTCGTATCATTAACTATGTATGAATTTTATTAGGCGGTAAGAATGAAACACTCATTTGCACTTGAAAGACATAGAATTCACAAAGCAGGCAAGTATATTCAGAACCTTTTTGGTTTATATTTGAATTACACTGATTTTCTTGGTTAGAGACACAAAGGCCATATTCTCCTCCTACTTATATCAGTATATATTGATGTAAATTAGCAGTATCTCCAGTGAAATCAATGGAGTTACACCAGTGTAAAAGAAATATAAGCAAGATCAGAATCAGGTTCTACATAGTCATCATGGTTATTCATGTGCTGAGCTGGATGAATCTGATAGAAGTGTTGGAAAGAACTGGTTCTGACAGAACTTTCATGACAGTTTTATGTGAAGGACTAGATTCTAAATGAGCAAGAATTGCAAAAACAGAGAAAATAGAGTTTTGCATGCTGTCCCAGGACTTACTGGCCACTCAGAGTTTTATATATGTCATTCAGTATAAGCTACAAAATCTCATTACTCCTGCATGATTATATAGCCTCACACAGTTAATTTGCTGTAGCAATCACACAGCAGATATGGATTATCAGTACAGTAACAGGATTACATGCAAGATACATAACATTTTACTACCCAATAGGAAAAATCATGCTGCTTATAAATGAAAAACAGAGTGATTCTGCTTGAGTATTATCAAGAACAATCCTCTCTTTTACATTCCAGAACCAAATATAGCTGTGGATATGATAATCCAGAAAAAGATGCCTCATCTGAATTGCAGGATGGATCCAGGTGATTTAAAACAGATACCTCATCACCTTCCACCTTCAGGCTCCAGTCACTTTGGTCTGAAAAGAGTTCGACCAGTAGGCTCCTCAAGCTACAATATCAACTACAGGAGCCTTGATTTTTTCTGTAAAATATGCGCTTGCAGCATATTATTTTGTACATGTGAATAAATACATAAATATAAATATATGGAGATATACCTATCTCATATAACTGGAAGGGACCCTAAAAGGTAATCAAGTCCAGCCCCCTGCTGCCTTCACTAGCATGACCAAGTACTGATTTTGCCCCAGATCCCTAAGTGGCTCCCTCAAGGATTGAGCTCACAACCCTGGGTTTAGCAGACTAATATTCTAGCCACTGAGGTATCCCTGCCCCATCAAAAGCAATTGTATTCTTGTTCACATATTTTGAAAATGAAATTTGGGGACCCAGTGCTGAATGTCATCCTTATACTATTAGAAATCAGCCTTTGGGCAAAATGAAGAGTAAATAAAGCAGCAGAAATGAAAATAAATCCAACTATGAATATTTGAATATACAGTTGGAAATTTGCATTGTGTTCACTAGCTACATAAATCTTATGGTATCATTTCTGTTCTCTGACTGTATGGCCTAACTAAAATAATGCAGTATGGATTGTTAATTCTACAAAACGTTCCTTTTGAAATTTGCTTTTGGTGAACATTCAAGTATTTGAGGGCATAACTGTTTTTCTGCAAATATTTTCTCTAATAAGACTTCACCCTTTGAATACAGATAGAAAGCAAATACGAAAAGAGGGTTAAATTAAAATTCACTTGTAGAAATTTTCTTTCATTAGTCACTCAGTTCTACTAATGACTGTTTTCTTATAACTATTTTTTCTTATCCCATTTCAGTTCATAACTCTTTACTGACATAAAACATAAGGTCCCTGCCAACAATGTAAAGTATAGGGAGCAAATTCTGCTCCTTGTGGGACCACTGTTACTGTTTTCCCCCAAAAGGGAAGACTGTATAAATTGCCTTACCTGACCCTCTTTTATTTAAAATAGCTAGGTGTCAGACATGGGGCATGGAAGGGTCCAGAATGGGGTTCAGTGGAGGAAAGCCAGCTGACAGAGAGTATTAACAGTTGATCAGAGGAGGCTTTCCAGGGTAAGGAGTGGATTACATGTTTTAAATCAGATACTTAACTATTTTTACCTCCTGCTATGTTAGGGGTTGTGAGCATAGCTTTCTGTGTCATTTTTTCTACCCATTTTCACCACACTGCCCTGGATTTGAGAGAAGATAACAAAGTTGATCATGAAAGCCTTACAGATTATCAGAAGAAGAGACCACTGGCTTAACAATATTATCACTCAGATAAATCTCAAACCCTATTGTGTTGATCTTTCTCCAAGTGTGGACTAATGAAAGAATACACCATTATAGCACGAGAGTCAGGTGATGACCTAATTATGATCTTGCCATCTGAAATTTGGTAACCTGTTTCTCAAATCTTTTGTATCAATCTGCCGTGGAACCTAAAGAGTTCTAAAAATCATAGTCCTCCTTCCAGGGGCTCCAGTCCTTCACAAGATATATGTAGTCTAGAACACTATATATTGTCTAGAAATTAATGTTAACTAGTAATTTACATCATATATATACAATCCAAACTCTTCCACCTTAAAGAGCTTTAATATATATATACAGATGTAAATTACTAATTAACATTAATTTCTAGACAATCCAAACTCTTCCACCTTAAAGAGCTTTAAAATCCTTCATTCCAATTCAACTTCTCTTATGGAAAAAAATGAAATCCTGTAGGTGTGTAAGGAGGTTTACAGTTCTCCAGACTTGGGTTAGATATTTAGCTACCTGATGGAATGTTTCACCACCATTCATCAGTCTGGCATCATCCAGTTCCAAAAGAGTTCACAGGATTTCACAAAGGCAGGTTTTTCTTGATTGTCCTTTGCTACCAGAGGCAGCTCCAGGCACCAGCACTTCAAGCGCGTGCCTGGGGTGGCAAGCTGCGGGGGGGGGCGGCCTGACGGTCGGTGGCAAGGGTGGCAGTCAGGCAGCCTTCGGCGGCTTGCCTGCGGGAGGTCCGCCGGTCCTGCAGATTCGGCAGCAATTCGGCGGTGGGTACGCCGAAGCCGCGGGACCGGCAGACCTCCTGCAGGCATGCCACCGAATCCATGGGACTGGGGACCTCCCGCAGGCACGCCGCTGAAGGCAGCCTGCCTGCCATGCTTGGGGCGGCAAAAAAGCTAGAGCCGCCCTGTTTGCTACTTCAATTGAATCCAATGATACCCAGTTTATCAAATCAAAATTACTAACACTTTTTGCCCATGCCATTGTTTCAGATTAGTCAGTTATGCTAAGAAATTGCTCACTGTCTCAAACTGTGAAAATTAAGGGCCAGATCCTCTGTTGATATAAATCAGCATAGCCCCATTGATTTCAGTCAAGCTACACTCCTTGACAGTGGTGGAAATTCTTGGCCTAAGCTTTCTGTAGTTTCTAGTATGCTAGGGAAATTTGATCATAGAATATCAGGGTTAGAAGGGACCTCAGGAGAGTCATCTAGTCTAACCCCCTAGTCAGGGCAGGACCAATCCCCAGACAGATTTTTGCCCCAGATCCCTAAATGCCCCCCCCAAGAATTGAGCTTATAACCCTGGGTTTAGAAAGGCCAATGCTCAAACCACTGAGCTATCCCTCCCCCAATGGTGGGATGTGGTGTCTGCCTTATTAGGATTTCCCCTAGTTTAAGGATAGCCTGATGCTCCACTGGATCATACTTTCTCAGCTCTTTCTTATCCCCAGTGGCATAAAGAGCAGTCATAATTGCTTTCCTTCATCTGCAGGATCAGGGAGCTACAACCAGCTTCCTCTTGCCCGTTCCACTATAATTACTTCCCCAAAAGACTGGGAGCAGCTGCGAATCGAACCCTATAAATGTTATCATTTAAAAATTTCTTAATTAATTAAGCTTCTTAATGAAACACCTAACAGCTATGGTACCAATTAAATAACTATTCTTTTAACAATCTATTAATATTGGTCTAAATAACTTACCAAATTCTTAGGTCCTGATTCTCATTTAAGGCCATTTTACACCACTCTGGCAGAGAAAAGGGGTCTCAAAAGGGGGAATGAATTTCAAATACACTTACTTCACAGTGCCAGAGTGATGTAAAGTGGCCTTATAATGTAAATGAAAATTGAAGCCATTTTTATCTAAACTTATGGCTTATTTAACTATGCATTTTTGTTATAAAAGAGAGCAACTTTGCACACTGACTGTGGCTGGCTAACACAGCTTTCACAGCATTTTGGTACTCCTCATTATTATAACAAACATATTACAATATGTGAAATCTTAATAACCATATGACATATAGCAGAGTACAATTAAGGTATTATACCAGATTCTGATGTCAGTTACACCAGTGTACATTCATGACAATTTTTGTGAAATCAAGGCAATTACTTTATATTTATGCTAATGTAAATTAGCGTAGAATCTAGCCCATTTTGTGGAAGGAGAACTCTCTTTCCAAATAGTTTCCTGACTTGAACAGAAGTTGTACATTTTGTACTATGTAAATGCGTGTTCCACACATGAAATTAATTACTGGTTTGGGCATGTTTATATACTGTAGGAAAAATGAAGGGTTTTTTTGTGCCTGAGTTACACATGAAAAAATGTATAGTTATTTGTGAACAAATGTTAATAGATTAAATTTGTGCACACATAACTTGCTGGATACTCAAAGAAGCAAGTGAGCCTAAGGCATGGGCATCTGGTTAATCATACAGGTGCATTTTCAGTGTGATGTAAATTGTGCTTCTAAGTTTAGACTGATGGATGTGTGTGATTAAGGTCTTTTGAAAGACTAAAAAGCACTCTGGGCTAAATTCTTAAATAGTACTTGTGAAATAAGCATAAAAGTCTAGATTTTCAGCTATGCTAGGTACTTCTAATGAACTACTGAAAATTGCACAAATGAACAGTTATTGCAAGTCTAAATGCTCAATGTATGCCTACTATACATTATTTGAAAATGTAATTCAAGATATTTTCACAATTACTAAATCTGTTACTGGAATGTCTTTTGTATGTAGCTTCATTTGTTAAAATTCTAATTCATTAAAACACAACCATATTTCATGGGTACCATGTCAATTATTTGAAGTTAATCTCTTATAACTTAATTTCTTCCTGTGCAAATACAGGGGAATATTTTTTTTTAGTTGAATGGTTTACTGAAAATTATTCCTGCCCACATTCCTTTGATGGAACGTTAGAAAATTAGGGTCTGATCCAAAACTTATTGAAGTTGATGGAAAAATTCCCATTGACTTCAATGGGCTTTGGGTTATGCCCATAAAGTATTCACTATGGCACCAGTATCCTTGGGTGAAAGTTTTTAAAGTTAAACTTTTGTATTTTCTTTGAAATAGGATGAAGGCTCCTATATATTGCATAGATTCTTTCAATGTTTAAATAAATGATATTGCCTTCTACAGGAACATATACGGATCTTTTAAGTTTACACACATTTGTTTCATGTCTTGTTGCAATTTTTCTATGTCCATTAAAAACACATTTTCCCCATTTTACTACTGAATCCAAACATTATGTAACACACAAGGAGTGAGCCATACCTGAAAGGTCTGTGTGGGAAGGGATATTGAACTGGTTCCATGGCATGCTCTCTCTGTTCTTAGTTTGGCAAAGACCATTCTTCTCCAACTCAACAGTATGACAGAAATCTTCAGCTTTGAAGATATGTCCAAGATAGAAAGAAAAACTTTCTACAACATTGTTAGCTCCCACACCCAAGCAAATATCAACACTGGAATTAGAGATACTACAATAATCATTAACTCTAGTAGTGCTCCTCCAATGGTTTCTGCTGCAAAGTTATGGAGGAGGCAGCCAAAGGTACTACAGATTCTGATTAAGTAGTGCTGCCAGGTAGAAGATATGCCTTGAGATCATATCAGTGAATGGCAAGTTCTTCTTGCTGAGGTTCTGGAATGAACAGAGCTAGAGCAGAATTCCCTATGGATTCCTGGGCTCCATAGATCCATGTATCCTGACTCCACTACAGCCCTCAAGCCTTCCTTCTTAATGGGACCATTAAGTACGAACTGCAAGATGAGCCATGTATTGTAGCTTGGATGCCCTGCTCTGTTTCTCTGCTAAAGAACAATAAAGTATGGCTCCTAGTCAAGGAGAAATATCTCATCCCTTTACATTATCAGCATATTTACATAGTACCCTGATATACAATTAAATGATAAAAGAAATAGAGCAAAAGAATGGATGAGTTAGGTTAGTGGGAATTTCATTAATATTTGGTATTTGTTCCCTACAATGGGAAATTTCTGGAAACTAATATGTAAAACAAACTACTTAGATTTAAACTGTATTATGGGAACTACTAGAAATGTAGTAGGGATTCTAGCATAATCATAGAAAGGATTTGATAGATTTGAAGTGTAAACTTGATTATGGTGCAGCTAGCCCCCTCTACCTAATGGCTTCGGAAAATGCATGTACCAACACATTTGTTATTGGGTGACAAAAGAGAGGATGTGTGAATGAGTATTATCCCTATGACCTGTCATGGATATTGAAGCCCTGGGCATTTTTCTGTAGAAAGCCAGCAGGCTGGCTTTTTTTTTTTTTTTTTTTTTTTTTGAGATGCCATATTTGGACAAATAACAGCTTTTTGACTAGTGAATTACCAGAATTCAGTCAGTGGGAGGGGATGGAGAGGAGGATGCTGAGTGCTATACAACATGCTTGCAAAGTGCTCTGTTTATGGACTAGATAAAGAACCTATATTCAGACTAGATACCATTAAAAGAGTTATCCAAAAAATACATGTTTAAATATACTGCAAACACAAAATATTGTATTACAATGGTGAAAATGTCTTGGAGGGAATCCTAACAAATAGGTAGACATGTAACAATGTGATAAAAATGGTACTTGTCCCTAGTTGAAATTAATTCATTCTTATTAACAGAAATGTTGATTGCATCCCTGATATCCAGTTATTGGGAATAGAAAAAGTGGAACACAAAGAATAGTTGACAATCCATCAGCTTTCCTCTCAGGAGAAAGAACAAACAAACCATCTCAGGGTTTGCTATTACTTTTTAGTTTTTAAAAAATTACATATGTGATGCCACTGATGTAGCATAGGTGCATATGTGCATTCAAGCACAGGGAATGGAATGACCACTGCCACCTATCCATTGACAAAATAAATGCCAACCACTGCTTCCTTAATGTGATACATAATGAACCATAAACAGTGAAGTTATGTATGCTAACATGAGTAATCACATTACAATGAAATAACTATGAATTTAATGTATCCCCTTCATTGTACATAAAAATAAGACCAAAAAAAAAAAAGCTTGTATATTTTCCATGGCAATGTTTGAAATCCCCCTTTCTTGGTATATAAACTATTGTTGTTCTATATCATCTGATATATAACATGAAACTTTAACCATTGGGTGACATTCTTAAGTGCATTTTGGTAAATATTTCAGGCAAAATGTTGAACTCCTTACTCAGTTTTCACTCATGCAAAACTCCCGTCCAGTTACTTTGCTATGTCATATCCATCCATGAAATGAACCCATCCATTTAAAATAAACTATTTCCTCTGTGAAAATTAAAACATATCAGTTTAAAGTACATTTTCCATGAGCATTCATGTGAATAAAACTCAATTACTCAAATTTTCATAGAAAATGGGGTGCATATACGATTGCAACAAATTCAAGAATATAGCTATGTACATTTTGTTGTAACAGTCATCACTGTTCAGTAAACTTGTAGTGAGGTCTTCAGGATTTGGAACCTTATTAGTGCCTATGTTTAAGAATGCTGCTAGAGATAATAAGGTACAACCTTGATTTCCCCCCCTCCTATTTACTATGTTACTCAATAATGCATCAGATACCCAATTGTTACAACAGAGCATAAAATATTTTTCTATAACCTTCATTATACATATGCATAAATTTTATAAGCTCTAGTAGTGCTTTTTGGTGGTCCCATTAGGTCACAATGAGAATTGGGGTCTGTCAAGATATCTGGATAGGTTTATGAACAATGTGGGAGTCATTACCATAGTTAGGGGCTGGGCTGGACTGGGTAGTCTTCCTGCTGACCACAGTGCCATAAAGGCAGTGTTGCCAGCCTTCAAATTATAAAATCAAAAGTTGGACCCAAAAAAATCAAGAGACTGGACTAAAAATCATGAGCCATTAAACATTACATTTTGTTTTCTGGTCTTCTCTGATCCCTCCTCTTCTTCCCAAACCCCATTTGTGAGCAATAATTTCAGGTTGAGAGTTCAACCTTATAGGCATACAAACTGCCTCCCTCCCCACAAATGTTCCTGACTCAACGTCTCCTTCAATCTGAGAACCTGTTCCCTTCCCACTGCCTAGCCTCCTCACCACTCCCTGGTTTTTGCAGGCACCTCCCTACATGTTTGTCCCAATTCCCCTCCCTCTTACTGCCATGGCCCTGACCACTCCTTTATTCCTCTCCCCTATATCTCAAAGGCTTTTCTTTTCCCCAGCCCCACAAAGAACCTTCCATCCCTTCATCCCACTTCCCCACATGGATGACCAGAATGGGATAGTGATCAGAGGTCCAAATGAGCCTCAGCAATGTTTCCTTAGTGTCATGGATACAGGCTCAAGGGAGGAAGTGCAACTCACAGGATGTTAGGTCAGGACCAGTCAGCAGGGGGATGTCTACATCCCCTTCAGAAGGGAGTCCTCAACTTCGATCACTCTTCATCTTCTTCTCTCAGAGGTTGTGGCTGTGAGCCTCCGAGCTTTGGAAGGTGGGCCCAAGAGCAAAGTATGACACTCAGGAAGGAAAAAGTCAAATGCACAAATAGAAAATGGAGAAAATTAGCTAGGCGGTAATATTGCAGAGAAGGATCTTGAGGTCATGGAGGATAACAAATTGAACATGAGGCAACAATGTGATGCAGTCGTATAAAGGCAAGTACATTCTGTGGTGTATTAACAGGAGTGTCATATGTAAGACACGAGAGGGAAATGTTCTACTCTACCTGACTCTGGTGAGGCTCCAGCTGGAGTATTGTGTCCAGTTGGGCAACACACTTGAAAAAAGAGGTAGACAGATTGGAGAAAGTCCAGAGGAGAGCAACAAAAATGACCAATATGTTTAGAAAACCTAACCTATGAGGAAAGGTTTAAAAAAACTGGGCATGTTTAAGCTTGAGAAAAGAAAACTGTGAAGGACCTGATAATAGTGTTTATATATGTTAAAGACTGTTATAAAGAGGACAGTAATCATCTGTTTTCCATGTCCATTGAAGGTAGGATAAGAAATAAGGGGTTTACTCTGAATCCTAAAGAAGAATTAGGTTAGATATTAAGAAAAACCTTTTCAACTATAAGGATAGTTAAGTACTGGAATAAGTTATCAAGATAGGCTGAAGAATCTCTGTCACTGGATGTTTTTTGAGAAAATTGTCAGTCAGGCAAACACCTGTCAGTAATGGTCTAGGTATACTTGGTCCTGCCTCAGTGTATGTGTGTGTGGCGGGGGGGGGGGGGGGGGGGAGATTGAAGAAATCATTTAGTCTAAGTCCCTTTCAGACCTACATTTCTGTGCATAGATGCTGGTACTGATGCTCCCCCTGGATTGAAGTGGTTTCCATCATATACAGGGTTTACAGTTTGGTTCAATGGCTCTCAGCACCCCCACTATACAAATTGTTCCAGCACCCGTTTCTGTTATTCTAGGAAAAAGGTCCTGACTTCATTTTAGTTGGGTTATATTATTAACTAGCTGCCTCTCAGATCCTGCAAACACATTTTACATTCTTCTCCTCTCTCTCTCTCTCTCACACACACACACACACAATTTTGTGTCCACAAATCAATAAAAACCAAGAGAATAAGTCCTGGTTGATTGATCAGAAAGACGTTAAAATATGTCTAAATATGTTTTTATTATGTCAATTGTGGCACTGCACTGCTGTATTTTCTAAACTCAACACAGATACATCAATTAAAGGTGGTACGTTTAAATTACATACAGATCATATACAATCAGCAATACTACAGCTAAGAAGCAAACCTGATTTAGAAAACATAATATTGGCAGATGCACTTGAGGCCCATAATGAAAATAAATATTACACCACACACACACACACACTATTATTTTGGGCTATATTGAGCATGACGACTGTTTAGAGGATGGTTTTATGTAAGATTCCAACTAGACATTTGAAAAACAAAGTAATATAAAAAAACACAGAATTATCAAAGGATCTGTTAGTCATAGACCCAGAAAAAAAACTCTAATGACTTAACTTTGTGTGGAGTTGGTGATATTAAGTCACATTGATCAATATGGTATGTTTAAAATAGTACAAACATCTGTCTGCATTGGAATTTGAAACGTGTTTTGATAACATTAATACCTGAAAGATTTAAAAATACGAACACTTACACACACTAGATGTACAAAATGAAAATTCAGCATTGATGCTAATCAAAACTTCTGTTAAGAAGAAACAAGAAAACTCAATTTTAGCTAATGAGTAAATTGCTTGGGCCACTGATAAATAGAAATGCAAAACTAAAAATGATTCTTACCAACTGGCATATTCCAAATTATAAGAAAAGAAGGAAGTTATTGTTTTAATTATTTAAATTTAAACACATTCATTTTGTTATATAGGATATATCTGGGATTAATTTTTTAACTTTAGAAGTATCAAGAACTTCTAAGGCACTGGAACATTTACAGTTTAGTAACAGATAATAGGTTCTAATATAAACAGTTGATGTTAGGCTGGTTTATGCATAACACATTTGAGCATCTTTGACAGCTCCAGCAAGGGTTGAATCAAACTGCATGTAAGGCATAAAGATTTTCATATATAGGAGTATCTTGGCTCTATGCAGTGGTGTTGTAGCTACGTTGATCCCAAGATATTAGAGAGACAATATGGGTGATGTAATATTGGACAACCTTCTGATGGTGAGAGAGACTCAAAGCTTTTGAGCTCCCACAGAGCTCTTCATCAGGTCTTGGAAACTAACACAGGCCTGATCCACACTATAGAGTTAGCTCGATGCAGGGCATCTTACTTTGACCTAACAATGGAAGTGTCTACACTACAATTTCACTCCCACTGTTACCACAATTTTTGGACCCAAGGCACTTCAATATTGGTCTTCCTATAATTATAAATTGATTTCTTAATTTGTTCTGTTCAAATGGGGAGGAAGGTAGTGACCTGCTCTAGGGGAATTGCTGGATATTACCAGGAAGTTTGTCTCTGACCCGCAGAGGACTCCCCAGAGCAGGCTAATCCTGCTAACCCTTGAAAGGACATGGATACAACCCTCTGATCAAGAATAGGCACACAAGCAGCAATACTTCGAAAACAGTCTTATTTATTAAAAGAAAGTTAGGTGGCTACAATGTATCTAATAAAGCAGAAAAAGAAAGAAATTACAATGTACAATAGGCAATAAGTTACAATTGGATTACTTTTAAAGATCTTGCATTTAAATGGTACAAGAGACTACCCAGACTGTTATGACAAATACAATGTTACAATATTGATACACACTGAACTTTTCATAGATATGCATAAGGACTAAAATACAATAACCTTAGATGTGCTACAATTTGGCATACAAGTACCCAATACATATGCATAAAACAGTGTTACAATATAGCATTAAACAAACATAAAACAATTAACAATTACCACTCTGCAACCAGTGGCTGACTGCTTACAGGATGGGCTGGGGCAGTTCTCACTCAGCAGCAGGTATCCAACTTTATTGACAAGCATACAGACAAGCGGTTTTCTTAAAATAAGCAAAAATCAGACTTACATTCCTTTTCTCAATCCTTCTGACTCGTCTTTAGGTCCTTCTTCTCTGTCACTCTTTCACAGTCTCCAATCTCCAATCTTTTCCTTCTTTCTCCGCTCTTTCTAGTGTTCTGCTGCTGCTGCTTCTTCTCGATGATCTTCTCCTTCTCTCTCTTCTTCTCCGACCACACACCGTCTAGCTTGCCATCTCTTTTCTTATATTCAGTTCTCTGACCTTTTCTGATTGGTTGACCTTTCAAGCTGCTTGCTCCCTGCGTGGGTGGCAACGCATTCAGCCAATCAGCTTTGCCCTTCCATCATAGCTACTCTTCCTTCTGCCCCCTTCCTGCTGGTGTTTTGAGTCATTCTCCTGAACTTTGTTCGACCCTTGTTTCTGATTTGCTATTGGTCACTTTAGTCTGTGTCCTCCATCTTGGAAGTTCCTAATAGAAAATAATAGCAGTGGCCATGTTGGACTTTTAACTACAAACTATCATTAATTATAATTTCCCTAAAACATCTAACCTAAAACTAACTACTGTTTTTTACACACAAAAGCACTCTGATGCTAACACTTTGAAATGCTAATTGGGAGAGGTGAATTGTTATGATGTTTCTCACTCCCCTCTCTGTCTGTCAGTATCTCTCTCCAGGGTGCTGCAAACTACACAGAAGTTAAGCAATTGAAAAAGAAAGGTAAAAAAGTCTCTGGTAATACTCCCCTCCTTGCTGGTATGATAAACTCATTTATCTATCCAGCATTGTCGTAATCCAGTGAGTTCAATAAGTGTGGTCTCTTAGTCCAGAGTGGACTCAAGTCTTTCCTTTGCTGGAAACTAAGCCATCATACCTTCATACTGGCACAATCCCTCATCACTTTGTTACACTCCTTGTTGTGTCATAATAATTCCTTTTCAGGTAGGGGATCTGCATATACTTTAGTTGTTTGAATTTTCGGTTGATCCAGTATACCAGGACAAAAAACGTAATTATCATTAGAATTTGGAATGCTAAGACTATCACAATGGGATGTAAAATGACATTAAAGAATCCCATTGCTGTGGGGGACCATCCTAAAAACACTTCCCACCATCTATGTTTAGTATCACTTCTTATATGCTCAATTACTTGTTCTATTTTCTTAGTGGAATGGTGGACAGTAATCATAACTTTCTGTGCATTCTCCTGGGCCTTTTGTAATTGTCTTTGTAATTCAGGATGATTCATTAATTGCCTAACTAAATTTAGGGATTGGGTTAATTCTCTCATATATCTGATATTGATCTTTAATTTACTCATTCTCAATTTTGGGTAATGCAAACTTGAAATCTCAACCAATCAGTGAGGTAACATTACATAAGCACTTGTTTTTATAAGGGTTATGGGTTACATTGTATATGTAATTTACTTCAAATAATGTGCACCAACTTCTAATGCGTACACATTTTCTTCCAAGCAGGGCCAGCTCTAGCATTTTTGCCACCCCAAGTAGGGGGAAAAGAAAAAAAAAAGCCATGATTGCAAGCGGCGGCAGCTCTACCGCCGCTTCAGTCTATGGCGGCAATTCAGCGGCAGGTCCTTTGCTCCAAGAGGGAGTGACAGCCCTGCCGCCGAACGGCCAGACGTGCCGCCCCCCTCTTCATTGGCTGCCCCAGGCAACTGCTTGCTAGGCTGGTGCCTGGAGCCGACCCTGCTTCCAACATATACAATGATTGAACCATTAAATGGAAAAGGATCTAATTGGTAATGACATTTTCCTCTTTCTTCATTTAAACATATATCATATGGTTGAAGCACATCATTACTACAAATAAATCCCGTTCCTCGTTCTTCCATTCAAGCCTCAAGTTCTGCAGTTTTCTATGTTTGATTCTGCTTTATTGCCCAAAGTTTATGTTCAATTGGTTGCATTATACTTGCGTTAATATATAAACCAAGTGATACAATTGGAGATATCCATTCAATATGGGCTTTAGACATCATAATTATGAATATGGTTGCTTGGTACAACTGAGGATTGTATGTGAAATTTACCATTCTCCACTATGAGTACAATCTTTTATCAGCTTCTGAGACATGTTTCCACATAATACTTCTTATTTCAAGAGGGAAAATACCACTCATTCCATCTCTTATAATATCTTTTACCACACCATTGGTCCAAGTTTATGCCTGATATATGCTAAAGCTAAGGATACATTATCTTGCAATACCTCTACTGTCTTTAGAATAGTCAAATTATCTTTTCTTTGTATTTTTTTCCCAGCCAGGAAGAAAATTTGTGATAAAATGGTGACTAACACTCATATCATTCAGAGATGTTGTTAAAGGTTTCAAGATTGATCCCAAATGTTGCCCCACTGAATGTAAGGTATTGGCCAATACTTTGGTATCTATTTTATTTAACACATTTAAGCTTCTACCTGTTCCTCCTAATATTGTACCCATCAAATCTCTTTTCATTTTATTGGTTGGTGTTCTCAGTTGAAGCTGAGTTTCCATGTACTGTTTCCAGCCCTCAAATAATGGGTTAGTATACTTTTTGCATCTGGATTTTGATGGGAAATATTCATATAGTGTAGATCTATTATTATTTTCTTTAGAGAATATATGGGATCTATTATCAACTGTTTTTTGATATTCTCTTTCACAACATAGGGACCGATGCCCATTGACTCTGGTTTAGATATCCATGTAAAAGAGAAAGGATAGCTAAAGTAAGGACCATGAGTTCTCCAAGTCACACTTCCTCATCTTCTGGTTATATTTACAGTACCTTCATGCCAATAATGAAATATCACTTGACCCGAATTTCCTTTTTCACATTTATCACCTTCTATCATATTTGCATACCATGGTATCTGTAATTTTATCTGATTTTTATATATAATTGCAACTCATAATTCACACCAAGTATCTATTCTGCTGACCCCTCCCTGCGGGTCTATAATTTGAAAGTGAGTTTCTGTCAAATTAACAAAATTATGATATCATTGTATGAGTATTGTTTTTGAACTCTCCTTATTTCATGAAGGGATGTACCATGCTATGATGGCACAGGAGGAATTCTTATTCAGATATAGGATTAAATTATCTGATCGTGCCATTAAATTTGGTCCCTCTATTATGGTACATTGCCATTTTTCCACTCTTACTACTTTCCCGTATATTTTAACCATATTATCAGCAGCATCCCAATCACAATTTGATGGCTTTGGTGCAGTATGATAATCCGGATGGATCATTAAGTGTCCCCACCCTTGAGAGGCAGACACAATAATACACTTATGAGCATCATAATCCGTTGTAACAAACTTCCATCTCTTATCTTCCACACTTTGTTCTATGGCTTTTATAGGACCCATGATAATGGTTATTGCTTTTGCCCTATCATTCTTTCAAATTGTGAACTCGCACTATTGAATACTGTTAACAATAGTTGCTGGATTCGGTTTGATCCACTGTTTTTATGTTTGCCTTCATTGTTCTTTTCATAACTCTCTTCTGGGGTTTAATAGTGGGTTCTATAACTTAATCCATCCTCTCTTCTGTACTTACTAATACATTTGGTGAGTGTGCAATTGTTTTTAATCCTCCTAGTAGTGTACACTGCCATGGCCCAACCCTAACTACTTTACCACATATGGTTCCTATTACTTCCTCCAATTTCCATGTACAATTTGAAGGTTGTGGTGATTTCTCATCAGACCTTTGCCACATCAATATTGCATTTTCTTGATCTCTGAATAGAATACTAAATTTGTGGGCATCATCTGTGATGAGTACCTTACCCATATAATTTTGTGCCATAAACTCTATAATTCGAACAGGTCTCATTACTATTTTTGTTACCGTATTTCTTAATTTACGAATTGTGCAAACACATTCCTCTGTATTAACAGCCAAGACCTTATCACTGGGATGAGACTTGGCCCATTGGATCATTGGTGTTGTGTCTGAATTCACACCACCATAGTAGAATACCCAGAAGAGCCAAGATGAATAGAACCACATCTTCTACCATTTGGGTTCCCCTTCTGAAAGATATAAAGAATGAGAGACTCTGTTCTTTTCAAAACAATTTAATAATTTATTTTAACAAAAGCTTTTAATAATATTAAGTTTCCCTAAATCACTTCCTACAATATATTGTTTAAAAAATCAACACACCCTATATTAACAATAACCCAACAATATTATTCTAATTCTGAACAATAAGTTATTTTAATATTTAAATCTTTAATAAAACACATTCAATACAATTATTCTGCGGTCCATAAGACTTGATGATTCAAATCTATGAGAAAATTTAAAATTCTGATAACATCTACTTCAGGGGTAGGCAACCTATGGCACGCGTGCCAAAGGCAGCACGTGAGCTGATTTTCAGTGGCACTCACACTGCCTGGGTCCTGGCCACCAGTCTGGGGGGCTCTGCATTTTAATTTAATTTTAAATGAAGCTTCTTATGTAAATAAGGTTTTTAAAATGTTTTACATACAACAGTTTACTTATATATTATAGACTTATAGAAAGAGACCTTCTAAAAACATTAAAATGTATTACTGGCACATGAAACCTTAAATTAGAGTGAATAAATGAAGACTCAGCACACCACTTCTGAAAGGTTGCTGACCCCTGGTCTACTTCAATAATTACATATCCTCCCATGCCCCTATGCATTAATCCAAAGCGAGTCAAAATCAGCCGATACCCTATGCTGATAGACATGGGCTGGCTTAATATGGATGGGGATTTGTCCCCCTACCCCATTAAGCAGCATTGTATCTCCTGATTGGTAGGGGCCGAGATCTACATTCAAGTCTATATTTAGTATAGACATTGACGACCCTGTATCGATGTTGCAGAGTATCCCTACTCTAACCCCTAGGTTGTTTAGCAGTACCGGGACCGAAGGTCTCTCTCTCTTGAGGGACTATTATTCATTGGGTTATCAGTAACAGGTGAGCTGCTTCTTCTACATCCTCAGTTGTTTCCTCTATGGCTCTATCTGTGGACTGGGATTTGTTACTGTCTTCCTCTATGTTGTCTATGCCTTCTAAATCCTTGATTATCTCTTCTAATTCTTTCTCAGGCGTGTTTATTAAGTCAATCATTTCATTTTCATTTAAATCTGGTAAATCACAAAACCACTCTCCTGCCATTTGTTATCTCTTTCTATTCTTGACTTGATGTTCTCCTTTCTGACTATCTTTCTTTCTTTCTCTATTTATTTAAGATTAAAATATTGTCACTTTACTATTACTAATTTATTATCTTACTGTTAATTCAACTTATTCTGATATTTACTATTAGTATAACTTATTTCTACACTATTAGTATTGTTAATCTTATTATTACACTTATTTTCTATTCTATACTTATAACGATTCTTATTACTATACTTGATATTTATCTATCAATATTTGATCTTTTATATTATACCTTTTTTTATTTTTGCTTCTTATTGTCCTATTCAACTTTCCATAGTACTTTTGCTTTTATATCTATCATACAATTTAACCTTTTTATAATATCTATACCAATGAGTCCTCTATTACCGACTCCCATATTCGCTAACCAAATCATACATTATCTATTCACTGAATACCTATGTCAATAGATAGAGGAATACTTAAGGGAATAAATATTTGTTTTCCCAATAGTCCCGTAAGTGTGTACGTATCCCCTGACATATATTGTGTAATAGCCACATTTATTGCTCTATTTATTATCAGAACCAATGACCCAGTATCCATATAGCAGAAAGTTTCAATTTCTGCCTCAATAATTTGGATTGGAACCATCGGTCTCATGTATTGATCTAAAAATATCTGGGACACAATTAGACGGGGAGCTCTTTCTTCCTCTTCCTCAATCCCACTTTCTTCATCTGTATCTCTTTCATCCACTGCTGCATCTAGTCTTATAAATTCATCTATTGGCACATCTACATTCAATAAATCTCTTATTGCTTCATCCATTAAATCTCTCATTTCATCCTCCTCCATATTCGGGATTTCCTCAAACCAAGCTGCCATTTTAATTATCTATTCTATTCTTCCTTTTTTTTCTCTAGCAAATAAAAATAATAAAAACAACTCACTACTTTACTCATATATACATCTATTTTATTGACAATATTCTTTTCACCTGGCCCACAGGATATTTTAAATCTAAATCTATTGTACTTTGTAAAGCATTAAGGATGTCCATGCCTATTATTCCGAGTCCATTCTGTCCCAACTCCAAAATGTATATTCTGCATTTCTTTATTCCCTATATTCACTTTCAATGGAATTGTTACAGGAACTTCTCTTTTTATTCCCAATATTCCTCACACTTCAGCTAAATCTGAGGAAATATAGGGTAAGAAATATGAGGGGTTATTTATGTTGTTCTACATGGAATATGAAGATCCTGTGTCTAGATAACCCATCTGCCATATTTTTTCTCCCTCTAATTTCATCAGGGTTATTGGTCTCCTACATTGATCCTTTCCTAATGAAGTTACAACTTTCAAGGGTTGTCCTTCTGTTTGATAAAGTATAACTTCTATTTGGGATGATTGCTTGAACTCTGACTAGCTGTTGAAGAACAGGCAAATTTTCCAGGAATTCATCTAACTCTTGTTCTGTCCAGGTAGAGGAAGCTGCAGATGGGTACCAATCTCCTTCATCCCACATCTCATTCAATACTCCTTCTTTCTGCATTTTTCCTATCTTATCTTTTTCTGATCCTATAATAGAGATATTAATTAATTTTGTTCTCCCTTGCACTTTTTCAACTGTGATGAGTGAAACCATTTTGACACCTTTCTTTTTCCTTGTCGAATATCCAATTGATACACTGTAGGGATTGCTTTATTGACTATTCTAACCGGTCTTTCCCAAATAGAGCTTAGGACATGGCCTTTTTCTTTTATGTGTTTATACATAACCATATCTGCTAGAAGAGATGGACAGTGCTTATAACGATATCCGACTTCACATTCAGTGGCTAAGTCGTGGTAAGGTTTTGGTGTGCTTTGTAAGCTATTTTGATGCAATCAAGGCCTTTTTGACAGAAAAAGAACAAAACTACCCCGAACTGGATGATGACAAAAGGCTGTGTAAACTCATGTTTCTAACTGATATCACTACTCACCTACACAAACTCAACCTCTGTCTCCAGGGTGCAGGGCAAACAGTTCTGGAACTTTATGAAGCCTGGAAAGCATTTGTTGTGAAACTAGCAGTTTTTTCCAGGGATATTCAAACTTCTACTTTCCGCTACTTCCAACTCATAAAAGAGCTATTGACACGTTGCACTGTCAATGTCGATGAGATTGGAAAGTACATGCAAGAACTGGAATCAGAATTTTCTGACGGATTTCAAGATTTCCAGCAATTTGGCCCAATGCTTTCTTTTCTAATTAAATCTGAAAAGTTCAACGAAAACGACTTGGATTTGTCTGTATTTCAGTGGATGGATGTTGAAAATTTCAAAATGCAACTCATTCAGTTAAAAAGCTCAGAATTGTGGACATCAAAGTTGGTGCATCTGCGGAGCACACTTGAAGCTACCGAGAGAGATCATGGGGGCTCTATTCTGACCTGCTGGACGTCCTTGCTAGTGAAATTTAACTGTTTGAAGAAAATTGCATTTGAATGCTTTCAGCATTTGGATCCACATACCTGTGTGAACAGGTATTTTCACACATGAAATCTGTCCTCTGTCCCTCTCGGAGCCAGTTAACAAGTGATCACTCAGAAGTCTGTGTGCAGCTTAAAGTATCCAAATACGTATCAGACACTGGAAAACTCAGCAAGGAAAAGCAAGGGCAAGGATCACATTAAACGGATAAGATCTTCATTCTAATTTAATTTTAAATAAAGCTTCTGAAACATTTTGAAAACCTTGTTTACTTTACATATAACAGTAGTTTGGTTATATATTATAGACTTATAGAGAGAGACCTAAAAAACGTTAAAATGTATTACCGGCACACGAAGCCTTAAATTAGAGTGTATACATGAAGACTTGGCACACCACTGCTGAAAGGTTACCGACCCCTGCTTTAGGGATACCCCACCCCATCTCATCATAACTTGATCCACCAGAACTCTAGCTGTAGTTAACACTGTATTATTTCTTGTGGGGATTGCCTCCCACCCATTTAGTAAAAGGATCCACTATTACCAACTTTTCAGCATGAGCAATGTATTTACTATCTGCTGATTTCATGCCCCTCTTTTGCCATTGAGGCATCCAATCTATGATAGCCCGTAAGACCCATTCAGAATCTGTGAAAATAGACTCAGTTTCATCTGTTGGCATATTTTCCAATGCTACTGTTACAGCTACAATTTCAGGAGCCTGTGCCGAATGAGGTAAACATTGTCCCTTGAAGACCTTTTCATCAGATATCCTTACAGCTGCATATCCCATTTATGCCTTGCCTTCCTCGTAAAAGCTCGACCCATCCACAAACCAAATTACATCTACTCTATCCATGATCTCACTTAGAATTGCTCCACCCTGGAATAATATAGGTCCTTCAGGAGGAATCTCTGGTAAGGGACATTCATGTTGTTCCCCTTCAATTATGAGGCCATAAGGAACTGGTGATAGACTTGGAACTTTTTCCATTGTTACATTTTTATTCAGTAAGGCTAATCTAGGACTAGATACATGTCCATCATTAATTCTTCCTGATAAGACATATTTTGCAGGAGAATGGGATGTTTTAAGAAGCACTGGCGATAGTCCTACTAAATACTCTCAATGTTGTGGAGCCCAAACCAAGGCTAATATCTCTTTTTCACAGGAGTAAATCCTTGTTCTACTCCATTCAGAACCTTAGAGGCATATGCCACTGGTTGAAGACCTGTACCATGGTCTTGACTCAGTACAGCAGTCATTCCAGTACTAGTAGTAGCCAATTGAAGCACAAAAGATTGTTCTACTTTGGGGTATGCTTAAGCTGGGGCTTGTACTAATGTTTTCTTAAGTTGTATAAAAGCTTCCTGCTGTTCTCCCCATTCCCAATTATTTCCTTTTTTTAATAACCGATGTTACAGGAGGTCCAAATAAATCCTTATTCTTTGTGCTAACTAAAGAAAATGTGGCCCCGGTGTCTATCAACATATTTTGTCTGAACACTCCACTATTAAATTCCACATATACAGTGGGTCTCCCCCAGTCATCTGTTTGTAAATGTGCCACTAAATTAATATGATCTTCTTTTGCCAATATCGGGGAGATAGAGGGTGCTTGGCCTCCCTATTCCTGATTTCTACGGTGTGATGGAGCCATAGACGCAGTATTCTCATGGTCTGCCAATCTTCAAAATAGGTCTTCTGTAAATAAGCCATTGATTTGTTTGTAAGGTTCATACTGCAGCAATCTTCTCCATAGCCAATTTCGTCCTGCATCACCTTTGCTTTCATAAGGAACAATTTTTTTGTTCCCATCCTCTTCTTGGTTTAACCCTTCTTTGTTTCATTGGTTCCGCTGATTTCCCTGTTCTTTGGGACCATTATTAGAGAAAATTATTACTGATACTTCTAAAAGTTTTCCTTTCTGAGGTGGTTTTGAAGGTGGCATGGTATACCTCTGTATTTCACACTGTCTTCTTACTTTATCTTCTATAATATGCAGAGGTGTTTGTGCAGGATCATCGGAGACCATTGCCATTCTGATGGTTGGACCAAAGTCTAGCATTAATGCTCTTTTAAACTGTGGGGAATCATATAATATTTGATATCCCAGTGGAATGATTCCCACATGTTTATAGAATAATTTCTTCTTTGCTATATATGGTTCAGGTCTTTCTTTTGGTTTTTGCTTTTCCTGATGAAACCATACCACTGGATCTTCTCCAGGAAAGAAAAACTTCAAAATTCCTCTTCCTCATAAATTAGTATCACCTTCTCCTCCTCCCTGGATGTCATAAGGAAGTCCAGCAAATTCATCTGAATTCATGCATGCTTTTATTAATGTAGAGAGATCACTTCCTGTTAATCGAGGTATCCCTGTTGTCTTAGCTAACCATCTGATCACTGTGTTTCTGTTCAAAGGACCCATGGATTTTTCAAGAGCTCTAATTTGTTCAGGGGTATTGGGTCTTTCCTCTACCCTTTCTTCTGTACTTCTTTGTGTCCTTGTGCGGAAGTTTTGGTTACTATGGAGGTAATAATTGGAAATACAGGAGGTGCCCTTTGATATTCTTCTGGCTCTTCTCTTGGTATACTATAAAATTCTGGAATGGATTCCTTGGGATACAAGGAGGACCCATGTCTTCTGCATCTGATTCCGCCTTTTCATCACATAGCGATTTAATGGTTGCTATGGCTCCCTGGTTAGTTTTCAATTCTTCCTCTAATGTGTGAATATTCCTTCTACATGCTTCATGATTTAACTTTCTCTCCTTTTTCACATCTGAGACAATCAATTTCATTGCAGATTGTCTATTAATTGCCTTCTGTTTCCATTCTCTACATTCTACTGTTAGCTTCTCCCACTCCTCTTTTATTTTACTTAGTTGCTTTTTTGGCTCAACCATCTGAAGTGATTGAATCAGAATACTGGTTCTCAATGTGTCAGCTTCTGCTCTTAGATTAGCTTTCTCTTTTCTTAGTTCTCTTAGTTCCTTTAATGCTTTATTCATTTCTATATCTAGAGTTGTAGTTGTAAACAAGAGTCCTTGCAAGGCAACTTGTTTCTTTTCCTTTTTGTAGTTCCGTTGAGAGCAAGACTTTCTTCTTTGGTTGGATCCATTGTTTCCATTGCTTGCATAATTGTTGATAGGCTCCAGGCCCAATAAAAATATATTTCTTTCCAAAGCCCCATCCAATTTTCTTTACAAAATTCTCAATGCTGTTTTCCAACATCATTTCTGAATGATCATTGTGCCTCAGTTTCCTTTCATGGCCATTTCGATATTATTGATACTAGATGTTACCCTTTTTCACTATCTAGAATCACCTTGTAATAAAAATACTGATACGTCAGTAAGGCCATTACAAATATCCAATCCCAATAGACAGCATTTTCTGTGATTTATACTCACTTTTTACTTCCCAATCCCTCAGAACAGGAAAGTAAAACAAAAATAAAACAAAAGTTCCTACTTCCTGATCCCTCAGAACTGGGAAGCAAGGAGAAACTTTACCTTTCTATGCCTCAGAGCAGGAAAACTCTACTTTCCTATCCCTCAGAATAGGAAAGCACAAACAAATTATACCTTCCTGTTCCTCAGAAAAGGAAAGCACTTAGTTTCACCATAGTTTCAGGATTATATACTTTACAGCAATTACTTTTGACATCTTATGAACAAAATATTTTATTTACCATAATTACCTACATTTATGTTCTTACCTTTGAGGTAACTTACCTTTTCTTGAACTCATAGAAAAGATCAGTAAAAATAAAGAATAAAGAAAATTAAAATAAACAAGAGAAGAGAAGAGAAGAGAAGAGAAAGAGGATGAAAAAAAAGGAAAAAAAAGCTGCTTGTGGTCTATTCTCCTTTTATCCAATAAGGAGTGCTATAAACTCTCTTTGGGCTTCAAAATAATGCCTTCAGCCTTATGGTTTTAATAGCACCTTTGAGCCCAGTGTGGAGATCTTAGCACTTTTGAGCACAATGCCCACCCAGGGATGCCAATTTGTTACCCCAAATTTTGTATAGGAAGCAGAGGCCAGCACGTCCCTGCAGCCCGCGCTGCTTCCTGCAGCTCCCATTGGCCAGGAAAGGTGAACTGCAACCACTGGGAGCTGCGGGTGGCCATGCCTGCGGATGGTCAATGTAAACAAAATGTCTCGCAGCCCGCCAGCGGATTACCCCAATGGGCCGCGTGCTGAAGGTTGCCAACCCAATTTATATTTTCAGAAAGTGTATTTATATTTTCAGAAAGCCTTTGACAAGGTCCCTCACCAAAGGCTATTAAGCAAAGTAAGCGGTCATGGGATAAGAGGGAAGGTCCTCTCATGGATTGGTATCTGGCTAAAAGATAGAAAACAAAGGGTAGGAATAAATGGTCAGTTTTCAGAATGGAGAAAGGTAAATAGTGGTGTCCCCCAGGGGTCTGTAATGAGACAAGTCCTGTTTAACATATTCATAAATGATCTGGAAAACAGTGAGGTGGCAAAATGTGCAAATGATACTATCTCAAGATAGTGAAGTCAAACAAAATGGCAGATGGAGTTCAATGTTGACAAATGCAACGTAATGCACATTGGAAAACATAATCCCAACTATACATATAAAATGGTGGAGTCTAAATTAGCTGTTACCACTCAAGAAAGAGATCTTGGAGTCATTGTGGATAGTTCTCTGAAAACTTCCACTCAATGTGCAACAGCAGTCAAAAAAAGTTAACAGAATGCTGGGAATCATTAAGAAAGGAATAGCTAATAAGACAGATAAATCTATGGTATGCCCACATCCTGAATACTGAGTACAGATGTGGTTGCTTCATCTCAAAAATGATATATTGGACTTAGAAAAGGTTCAGAAAAAGGCAATACAAAAGATTAGAGATATGGAGCATCTGCCATATGAGGAGAGATTAATAAGACTGGGACTTTTCAGCTTGGAAAAGAGATGACTAAGGGGGAATATGATAGCATTCTGTAAAATCATGACTGGTTTGGAGAAAGTAAATAAGGAAGTGTTATTTACTCCTTCTCATAACACAAGAACTAGGGGTCACCAAATTAAATTAATAGGCAGCAAGTTTAAAACAAACAAAAGGAAGTATTTTTTCACAGATCGCACAGTCAACTTGTGGAACTCCTTGCCAGAGGACATTGTGAAGGCCAAGACTGTAACAGGGTTCAAAAAAGAACTAGATACATTCATGGAGGATAAGTCCATCAATGGCTATTAGCCAGTATGGGCAGGGATGGTGCCCCTAGCCTCTGTTTGCTAGAAAATGGGAATGGGCGACAGGGGATAGATCACTTGATGATTACCTGTTCTGTTCAATCCCTCTGGGGTACCTGGTATTGGTCACTGTCAGAAAACAGGATACTGGGCTAGATGAACCATTGGTCTGACCCAGTATGGCCACTCTTATGTTCTTATCTCTCTCTCAGCAACAGAAATTGGTAAAATAAAAGATATTACCTCACCCACCTTATCTTCTCTCTAGGCATGTAAATGAACTCCGGATACACACAGAGATCAATTCTCTCCCCCATGGAAAGAGGACTCAATTCTATCTGTGGTAGGGATACATCTTCTCCTGGAAGGGACTGGGGAAATTTATTGACCCCACAAACCATTAGGAGAAAGATAATACATCCCATCTGGGGTGAGAATATCCATTTAAAGAAGACTCCAGGAGAGTTGCTGGCTTTAGAATCCCATTGTTTTTATAGAGCCATGCTACCAGGGAATGGAGATCAGGAAGGTCCAGGAGACACAAAGGAAGGATTTGAATGAAGAGAGTATAGTGACTTTATGGGTCAGTTCAAAGGGCATATTCTCTATATAGAGAGAATTGTGGAAAAGTTTGAGGGAGGAGCAGACAAAAAAGTTTTCAAGGCTGGCATTATTAGTGAAGCAGAAGGACAATATTAATGGTTCATAAAATTGTTACTGTATACCGTACTTTAGAGAAAAGTGGGATTTCCATAGTGCCAACACAGGTAGACATATTCTTACAAGAATAACCTGTTTCATTCTGTAAATGCACGTGAACATAACTCTATTAATCTTTCAGGACAAAAGGCAAGAGCTAATATAGAGAACAAGCTGTCAAGAGTTGTCCACTCTGAACTCCAAACCTCTTTAAAGGTGATACTAGGTTTGGCGAACTTGCAAGAACGAGCCTTTCAAGATGTGTCTGGCTATACAAAACCCACAAGATTAAAAAGTAAAAGAAGTTTCACTTAGGAATAATCACAACATGCATTAGTTAACCTGATTGTATTCACACCATAGGTTTTGGATATAGTAGGTTAGGTCATGCTATTAAGAAGCGTCCTAGAAAGCCAACCATTTGAACAACCATGCCTTTGAGGTTATTTCCCAGCAGGCAGATGGCAGACAACCGATTCCTTCTAAACTTGGAAGCTAGAGAGTTCAGTTGTAAAAAAAGAGACGTTCCCATTTGTGTTCAGTTATGTCTTATATGAGTTCAGTTATAAGCTGCAGTGTGAAAGGAATGGGTGCCCAGTGACTCTTAAAATTGGAGTCTTCAATTGCTATGCTTTCTGGCCCTTTTTAAAGCACAGATAGTTAAGTCACTTACCAAGAGTTTTTGTAACATCCTAGTGGGAATAAGAATTGCTGACGATAGGTTGGCAGCAGCTAACTATTACAAAAACTATAGGCCACGAATTCACATTCTTTGGCAATGGTGAGCCAAACAGGGTTAGAAAGATTTACGTGTTGAGCTTGGTAGCGTACAAACATAAAAAAGTCATATTAAAGCTTGGTAGAGGTCAGAAGTCCACCACAAGGAATATTACAGCTGAGCAAATAGTTAAACAAATGACCATTTTGAATTTGAAAACAAATTTAATTTTGACCATTTTCTCTTCCCACAAAAAACTGAGTACTTTAGCTTTACTAGCATGTAAATAAACCATCATTACTGAATTACAGAATCAATGTCTATGGTCTGTTTTTTTTTTTGAAACTTCAGAAGCCAGAAAGGAAGCATCCATTGCCCTCAGACACTTGAGGTACTTCCATTCCCCAAACCATGTGGGCTTGGGGAAGAAAGAAATTCCAGGGTGTATCCAGCCCTCCGGGGGGCAAAGAAACTGAAGCCTGCAGTAGCCAGAAAATGAATCAGCCACAACAGGTGCTGCAGAAGGGAGTAAAGGACACCATTGATGTCAGAGTCTTTTCTAAGTTTTGATTCTGGACACATTATCTCCAATGTGCTGATTGGCTGTTGCTAAACCCCTCTTCCGTCCCGAACACAGTCTCTTCACCTTGGTCTTACTCCACCTGCCCTCCGTATTCCCTTCTTCCTTTCCCTATACCTTTTCTCCTACCCTATAAGGCCCCTTACCTGTTCCCTTCAAGATATCTTCTCCCTTCCTTTTAACTATTGCCCTCATAACAAAACCCCACCACATATTTTGATTTTACTATCATGTACTAATATGACATTTGCAAGACATCACATTGTTCACTCATCTTGTGCATTTCTATGACTGTCTCCTACCTTCTGTCTGGCTTGTCTGTTTAGACTGTAAGCTCTTTGTGGCACAGACTATTTCTCGGTATTTGTACAGTGCTTAATACAATAGGGCCTCATTCTCAGCACGGTGTCTAGACACTACTATAATAAAATAATCAGTCAATCAAAAAATTGGCTGTGTTCATTGCTGAAGGTTATCTGAAAGGAAATTTTAGAATTACTAAAAATACTCTGGATTCGAACCTAATGGTTTGCATTTTTGAATCAGTTACTCATTGGTCCATTAAGTGTTAGAGTGGCCATTCATGCATACCCAGAATACCAGACATTTTGGTATTTCCAGGAATTGTGTGGGTCCATCCCTGTCTGCATGAGCTCCTCCCCCTGATGGCATGACCTTGCATGCAAAATGCATGCAAGCTCACATCACACAGGGAACACCATTTTGAAGAGCGCCCTGCCCCCACACCAGCAGGGAGCACTCTTCAAAATGGTGTTCCCTGTCCAATACTGTCCAAAACCATGTCTGGTTTTGTCGCAGTCCCAGACCATTCCAGAATGGACAAACTGCATTCACCCCCACCACAAGCTGAAATCTGGTATCTATAGAGCAGGGGTCGGCAACGTTGGCATGCGGCTCGCCAGGGTAAGCACCCTGGTGGGCCGGGCCAGTTTTATTTACTTGCTGACGCAGCAGGTTCGGTTGATCGCGGCCCCCACTGGCCGCGGTTCACCGTCCCAGGCCAATGGGGGTGGCGAGAAGCCGCGGCCAGCACATCGCTCGCCCGCACTGCTTCTCGCCACCCCCATTGGCCCGGGATGGCGAACCGCGGCCAATGGGGGCCGCGATCGGCCAAACCTGCCACGTCAGCAGATAAATAAAACTGGCCCGGCAGGGTGCTTACCCTGGTGAGCCGCGTGCCAATGTTGCTGACCCCTGCTATAAAGTAACCTGTGCTTAATTGCTAAAGCATTGGTTGTCTTGTAAATTGATATGTAAAGAGGAAACAATAAACAAGGGATTGTTTTTAACCCAGCAGATTTTTTTGGATGTAGAATAATATTTGATATGAATCAGAATAACTCACATACCAGACAACTGCCTCTACTCACAAGTCAGTAATTCTCACAGTAAATAACACTTTGATATGTTTATTTCTCCTTCAGGAATTTCTCTAGGAAATGCTGTAATTGCTGCACTTGCATCTAGAAATAAGTTCTATCCGTTTAAAATTTAAAGTATGTCACTATTTGTTGTCATTTCAATGCATTACATCACTGGTAATTATAATGCAAAAAGTAAAAACTTTTTTTCCTCTACGAAGCCATTGTTCTGATAGTGCATAACAGTTTCACCAGCAAAAACATGTGGGGAAAACACAGAATAAACATTCAGTAAGAGCACATCTCATCCTGCTGCAAATCAAACAGTAAAGTCAGATCATCTCTAGAAGTAAATTAAAATTATAAATGGTATAAATTAATTAGGAAATGTGGCAATGAAATTAAGGGTCATCATACTTTTAGAAAGTGACATGACATTATATGGTTTCAACTTTAAACTAAAGTTATGTTTTTCCAGTTCGCTGATTTACTGGGGAAAAAAAGTTTAGACAAGATTTTTCTAACATGAGAATTTTCCATCTGCCTATTAAAATATGATTGCAAAGATTTGGACCAAATATAGTCCTAACAGTGTTTAATACCACTGCTACAATGCGAAATAAAAAAGAGAAGCATAAAAGAGCAGGGAGAAACTTCCTCACAACATTATTTTTTCCCCTGGATTGGCAAAGCATTTCAATCCCAATCAATACAATATGCTCAAGAAATGAGACTGGAATACAAGCTATTCAATAGGTAAGTTAACAATGACATATAGGTACCTAAGCTTGAATTTACCAGTTAGTCAAAACCAGATAGGTAGTCGGTAAGTGCAATGGAACGCCACACCCTATATTCACACTTTATATACCACTGTAATAATCTTTGTACAAAATATGCCTTGTGAGGTATCATTAGAAAACTAATAACTTGCCAGTCAGTAATATCATGGTCAAATGTATGTAGCAACAGTATATGTTGTACAGTATATGTACATTTATAAACATAAACTGAAATTAGGGCTGAAATGTGTTTACCAGATAAGTCTGGGTAAACAGATCTGCATCTTACCAAACAAAAGCATGAAACCTCTTTCACCAGACTTCTTGTCTTGATCCACACAGCAGGAATGAAAGTTATCTATGAGTAACCCTCAGGAAAACGCATTTCAAAGAGTGATTAGACTACAAAGTAAGAGGTAAAAATACCCCAAATTCTCTCTCCCTATCCATCTTTTTTTTCTTTTTTTCTTTTTTTTAACCGAAGACGACAAAGGAAGCAGCCATTTAACTTTAGTAGCAATTCTGACCTGAAATTGATCCCATCCTTGTTGCTGGGAACCGGTGATGAGAATTTCATCTTGAACCAAGTCTAGTTTGTTAAGTTTTAGCATTAGAAAGTGTTTAATCTTTCTTTTGTAATTATTTCTGCTTTTAATGGCTTGTATTCACTTAAAACCTATCTCCTTGTAGTTAAACAAACTTGTTTTATTCTTTAATCAAAATGAATCTAGTGTTGTGAACTGTGTAGTAACTCCATTTAGGATTGCAAACTGTTGTATATTGATCCCTTTAAAGGGGCAATGGACCTAATATATCTGGACTGTCCAGGAGAGGGCTGGATAGTGCAAAACACATGTTTTGGGAGGAAATCCAGAACCGGGAGTGTGTTGGGGTGACCCTGCAAGTGGTAACCTAGACTGGTGGAAGCCAGAGTGTGACTGATGTGTGGCTGGCAGGTTGCACCTATACACAGACACTCAAGGTATGACCTGCATGTTGGAAGGCTGTTTATGAGTGGCCCAGGTGGAAGCAAAGCATTGTGAGGCACCCAAGTTTGCGGGGCAGGGTTAACACAGCTGCTCACTATTCCGGATTGCACCCCGGAGCATCATAGTGAGTTCACCACATATGGCAAGGACAAAAAAAAAATCAGTGAACTAACATACTGGGTGAAATTCTCATCCCATTAAAGTCAATGGTAAAATTCCCATCGACTTCAAATGCATTAAAATTTCATGAATAATTTTCTACAACACATAGATCTTGAGAGTCATTATTTCTCATTCCGCCCATAACTCTGACTGACTTTGCCCGCCTTTGAAACTAGACAGGATAATCTTTTGGATGGCATTCAATGTTCATAAGTCGTAAAATTTACCATTACTACAGTTACCACATTTACAATCTTTTCCCCACAAAGAAAAATAAAAATCAATGTGTCACAATGTCATGTCTAAACCATAACACCATGCAACATCATACAATGACTTATTATTAGCAAATTCTAATATGGGAGCTTCCAAAGTCCTCAGTTGATAGTTGGGCCCCATTGTGCATAAATAAGAGGCAATCTGTGTTTTGGAGTGATTTATAATTTATGGCATGATGTCACTCTGAAATAGTTACTGAAATACCACTTTTTTTCCTGAAAGTCCTTTCAAGATGTTAGATACATACCCATCTTCCCCCTCACAGTTAGCACTGCCTCACAAATTGCTAGATATGTAGAAATCTATACAATGATATTCAACTGCTCCAAATGCAATACCAAACTTCAAATTTTTCTGGGATTTTTATTTTTGTGGAAAAGACCCCTTAGTCTTTTATTTTGCGAGGAAAGAATATTCGTTTTTATGAATAGGGTCACTTTTCTCTTTAATTCAGATTCAGCTCTCATATTATACCAGGACATTTTTCCTCAGAAGGTGTTTTGTAGTGAGGTATTTCCTCAGATGTACTGTCTGCAGCAGCAACAGCAGGTGAAACATTAGCAACATCTTGCCTTTCTTTTGTGAATCTTCAGAGGATACTGCAGAAAGTTGTAGATCTTAGCTTATGGCTTTTTTTAAATCCTCATGGGGCATTAGCTATAGATTTTGCAAAGAATTAAGGAGGTAGGACTTCATATAGTCATAGAGTTAAAGGTCAGAAGGGACCACATTGCCAGTCACCAACCCAACCCAGGACCCGTCAACTAAACCCAGCAAGCAAAATCAGACCAGAATATTACAACTCACAGGAAACTAGATTATTATATGCCACAGGCAGAGAATAGAACAGACCAAGTTGCATCAGTGCCTGAGGCTCCCGCAATGTAAGGGGAGTGATTAAGTGAGATACACCCAAATAATCCTGGCAAGTCACCCGCAACCACATACTGCAGAGAAAAGTAACTTCCCCTCCTCCCCACAAGGTCACTGCCAATCTGACCTGAGGGAAAATTCCTTCCCAGCCCCACATATGGCAATCAATTAGACCCGGATCATGTGAGCAAGTACCAGCGAGATAAGCAATTGAGAGAGAGAGAATTCTCAGTGCCATCTCAGAGCCCTTTCCCACCCCGCCCAATGTTCCATCCATCCCTGATGATTCAGAGGATGGGGATAAAAAACCCTTCCAGAATACACTGTGGGGTGGAGGAATCCCTTCCTTACTCCAGCCGGTGATCAGCTGAACCTAGATACATAAGCTTTAGGAACATGAAACATAAACCAGAAGTGAGTTCTAGGGCTGTTGGGCCCTCATTTAAATATTATACAGATTCATAGGGTGGAAATTTGACCTCCTGTGTAAAACAGGCCATAGAAATTTCCCAAAACAATTTGTAGAGCAGAGCTTTTAGAAAAACATTTACACTTTATCTAAAATTACCAGTGATGTAGATGCCAGCATGACTTTTGGATGCACAAACAATGTGTAAAAATATACATAACAAGACAGTGGGTCACATTCAGGTCTCATTTACATTAATTATTTCTTGTATGGTAGCACCTAAATTCCCCAATTAAGGATCAAAGCCCCTTTGCACTACACATTTTACAGCAGAGAGTTAAAGACAGTGTCCTGAAGAGCTTACGATGTAAGTAAAATAGATCCAAATACAGACAATAATGGCTAACCATCCATCCATCAATATCTCAAAAGTATAGAACTTGTTAGTTCCATTGTCCCCCAGAAATACTCTTGTCCCACTTCTTAACTTCTCCCAAGAGAACCCTAACCCTAACTTCTCCCAAGAGACATTTCATATTTAGGGTCAACTGATGGCTGGGCTTGTATAGGTGGGAGGAAAGTTTTCAGGGACAATGAACACAGACCAGGTGCAGCCATAATTTAGCTTCAGGCATTAAGGCCCACAAGGGAGTGTGCTGGCAGAGCAAAGGCAGTCCTGGCCTAACTCCAGCTCACCAACCAACTCTGACTAAGAAGCACTACCTGTCTAAAGTATAGCAAGGCTGGTGATCATAGCTCCTTCCCAAGGATCTAGGAAAGATTTTGCTTAATAATAGTCATAATGCCTTCAGACACCAGAGTTCAGGTAGTGAACCTCCTCCTTCTCCCCAAAATGGTTCTCTCTTGTAACTTATTTGTAATACAGTACAGCCTAGAAGCCCCAACTAAAATTGATGACCCATTATGTTTGGCACTACTCAAACATATAAGAAGAAGCAGTCCCTATCCTGAAGAGTTTATAATCTAAATAAACAAGGCAGACAAAGTGGGGGGGGGAGGGAATAGTACCCCTGTTTATAGATGAGGAGCTGAGGCACAGAGACATTAAGTGACTAGCCCAAGGTTACACAGGAAGTTAGTGACAGAACTGAAAAGTCAACCCACATTTCTTGAGTCTGTGTAGCACAGGGATCAGCAACCTTTGGCACACAGCCCGCCAGGGTAAGTCCCCTGGCAGGCCGGGCTGGTTTGTTTACTTGCCGCGTCGCAGGTTCGGCTGATCGTGGCTCCCATTGGCCGTGGTTCGTTGCTCCAGGCCAATGGGGGCTGCGGGAAGTGGCAGCCAGCATATCCCTCGGCCTGCGCCGCTTCCTGCAGTCCCCATTGGCCTGGGACGGTGTACCGCAGCCAGTAGGAGCCGTGATCGGCCGAACCTGCAGACATGGCAGGTAAACAAACTGGCCTGGCCCACCAGGGGGCTTACCCTGGCAAGCTGCGTGCCAAAGGTTGCTGATCCCTGCTGTAGCACGTTAAACACAACATTCCTTTATATGCATAATTGCAAACGGCATAATTTACATTTTACATTTCAACAATGGCCAAATGTGTATATTTTTATGCTCTCTTATGGTATAATATAGTTTAATTATATGCAAGAGATAATTATATCATATTGTTTATTGAAGAGTTGTGCATGTTCGCTCTTTCTATGTTACAAAATAAATAGCAGAAGGTTCATTATCAACCTCAAGCTCAGCCCAGCTTTATCACTTCTACTATGATGCACAGATTTCCATTTCAGTATATGAAAAATAGTCTTTGCAGTTGAAAATGGCATTTACTTTTAAGCAAAATTCATGAAACTACCAGTGGGTGGAAAGTTACTTTTCATTATCTCACAAGATGCAGAAAAACTGAGAATTTTTCTGGAGTATTCTATGTGTTGATTATCTCCTCCTCTCCACCCCTGCCTTTGCCCCCAGAGTGCTAGCATCATGTTCTCAAAAGCAGTTCAACCTACCTTTAATTGAAATTTCATGTAACGGTCATAGCTGAAAAATATTGAATAGGTTTTCTGCATATTTACAAATCAGACGGTAAGTATATTTCATGCATGGGCATAAACAACATTCATTTTTAATTATGTAATTGTACTGTCAATTTCTTAGACGCAACTGGTGAAGGATTACATCTTTATTCATACCACAGACTCACTTTCAGAATAGGGCAAATGTAGTGTGAAAATGTCAGCAGCATGTCTTGGAATTACTTTTTAAGTGCAGTACTTTTTGTTTGTTTGGTCATGTGTAAGAAATGGGTGATTGGATAGGACCATTGATTGTACTCAGATTACAAAGAGTATGAGATGAAAAGAATCCTTTCCTGTAAAGCATAATAATAAAAACTGAACTTTCTTCTAGTTTCAAAGACTTGTGACTCCCACATAACCAGAAAAGAAAGCGATATTGTACTTATACATGATCTTGTAATTACAAAATCTAAAAGTCATTACCTGTTATTTTGGGATGTTCAGGATTTATAATCCAAAAATCATGCTCCAACATGCAAAATTTTATATCCTTGATCAGTTGCAATGATACTTCTAATGCTTTGGATATCTTTGGCGGCAACTCAGAGCATGGTAATGGATTAGAGAGAGATGCATACCTCTGGGAATTGTGGAAAAGCAACGTCGCTTGCCACATAACCTCAGCAATGCTGAACACAACGCCACCTACAGCCTCAGAAACAACCCTGACATCATAATCAAAAAGGCTGACAAAGGAGGTGCTGTCGTCATCATGAATAAATTGGAATATGACCAAGAGGCTGCTAGACAGCTCTCTAACACCACATTCTACAGGCCATTATCCTCTGATCCCACTGAGGATTACCTAAAGAAACTACACCATCTGCTAAAAAAACTCCCTGACAAAGCACAGGAACAAATCTGTGTAGACACATGACTAGAACCCTGACCAGGGATATTCTATTTGCTACCCAAGATCCATAAACCTGGAAATCCTGGGCGCCCCATCATCTCAGGCATTGGCACCCTAACATCAGGCTTGTCTGGTTATGTGGACTCTCTCCTCAGACCTTATGCTACCAGCACTCACAGCTATCTTCGAGACACCACTGACTTCCTGAGGAAACTACAATCCATCGGTGATCTTCCAGAAAACACCATCCTGGCCACTATGGACGTAGAAGCCCTCTACACCAATATTCCACACAAAGATGGACTACAAGCTATCAGGAACAGTATCCCCGATAATGTCACAGCTAACCTGGTGGCTGAACTTTGTGATTTTTGTCCTCACCCACAACTATTTCACATTTGGGGACAATATATACCTTCAAGTCAGCGGCACTGCTATGGGTACTCGCATGGCTCCACAATATGCCAACATTTTTATGACTGACTTAGAACAACGCTTCCTTAGCTCTCGTCCCCTAACGCCCCTACTCTACTTGCACTACATTGATGACATCTTCATCATCTGGACTCATGGAAAAGAAGCCCTTGAGGAATTTCACCATGATTTCAATAATTTCCATCCCACCATCAACCTCAGCCTAGATCAATCCACACAAGCGGTCCATTTCCTGGACACTACTGTGCTAATAAGCGATCGTCACATAAATACCACCCTATACCGGAAACCTACTGACCACTACACTTACCTACATGCCTCCAGCTTCCATCCAAGACACACCACACGATCCATTGTCTACAGCCAAGCTCTAAGATATAACCGCATTTGCTCCAATCCCTCACATAGAGACAAGCACCTACGAGATCTCTATCAAGCATTCTTAAAACTACAATACCCACTTGCTGAAGTGAAAAAACAGATTGACAGAGCCAGACGAGTACCCAGAAGTCACCTCCTACAAGACAGGCCCAACAAAAAAAATAACAGAACACCACTAGCTGTCACCTTCAGCCCCCAATTAAAACCTCTCCAGCGCATCATCAGAGATCTACAACCTATCCTGAAAGATGATCCTTTACTCTCACAGATCTTGGGAGACAGACCTGTCCTCGCTTACAGACAACCCCCCAACCTAAAGCAAATACTCACCAGCAATCACACATCACTGAACAAAAACACTGACCCAGGAACTTATCCTTGTAACAAAGCCCGATGCCAACTCTGTCCACATATCTATTCAAGTGACATCATCATAGGACCTAGTCACATCAGCCATACCATCAGGGGCTCGTTCACCTGCACATCTACCAATGTGATATATGCCATCATGTGCCCCTCTGCCATGTACATTGGCCAAACCGGACAGTCTCTACACAAAAGAATTAATGGACACAAATCTGACATCAGGAATCATAATACTCAAAAACCAGTGGGAGAACACTTTAACCTGTCTGGTCATTCAATGACAGATCTGTGGGTGGCTATATTACAACAGAAAAACTTCAAAAACAGACTCCAAGGAGAGACTGCTGAGCTGGAATTGATATGCAAACTAGACACAATCAACAAAGGATTGAATAAGGACTGGGAATGGCTGAGCCATTACAAACATTGAATCTATCTCCCCTTGTAAGTATTCTCACACTTCTTATCAAACTGTCTGTACTGGGCTATCTTGATTATCACTTCAAAAGTTTTTTTTTCTCTTACTTAATTGGTCTCTCAGAATTGGTAAGACAACTCCCACCTGTTTATGCTCTCTGTATGTGTGTATATATATCTCCTCAATATTTATTCCACTCTGTATGCATCTGAAGAAGTGGGCTGTAGTCCACGAAAGCTTATGCTCTAATAAATTTGTTATTTATCTCTCAGGTGCCACAAGTACTCCTGTTCTTTTTGCGGATACAGACTAACACGGCTGCTACTCTGATACCTCTGGGAGTTTCAAGAGAGCCATTGTACAGACTCAACAAGATTTAATTCTTCCCCCTTTGTGTAATGGTGCCAAAGTGCTCACTGCTTGCCATTTTCAAAGAAAATGGCTCAGTTCCATTAACAAGGAAACATCCTAATTCACAAATATACACAGTGGGTGACATGAGTTAATAGCACTATTATCAGCTGATAACATGGTGCAGTTAATGTCTCTCAGCATGAGTTGACTTTACCACAAGCCATTGTTTCCTTTTAAAACAGCATGAAATCTTGTGAAAAATATCTCACAAAAGGACTCAATAAACATTGGTCATGAGAGTACAGAAACAGGAAAAATATAGGTACTTTAACCTCTTCTCAGTTCCATGCTGTTCTAGTCAGCCCTATTTAATTAGTTAGGTCCCTTATCTGCTGTATCTCCAAATGTTAAAGTCCATTTGGTGGTTTATGAATACCTCACCCAAGACAAAAGATGACACTTTTGTAGGTAGGTATTAGGTCTATCACGTTATTTGGAAGTAAAGAGAACAGACTAGAATGCTGGTTCTGAACCTCCAGATCCAAATGTTTTTATAAGTTGTATCAGAATTGAAAAAAAAAAAAAAAAAAAAACTAAATCCAAACCTCCTTGACTCCAAAGGAAGTTTATATATGGAGGTAACTTTTGCAATTCAGGTTCATTTTGAGACAAAAGAGTTTCTCTCTTTGACCAAGGAGGTAAAATTGGTTGCTTCTTGCAACCAGCATAAACTTCCATTATTTGGCCAACACCTGAAAAATTGAAGGACCTTTGGGTCATATTTTTAAAGATATTTATTGATTGATTTCAATGGGAATTGGGTGCTTACTGGGATTTTCCAAAGTGCCTATCTATGTATTTAGGTGCCTCAATACCTTTAAAAATTGGTCCCTTTGTCTTTAATGAGGCACAACTTGTATATACCTGCACAAAGTGGGGTCTATTCAAAACAGAATTTTTCTATATTTTACTGTGACAAGTAAACTTACCACTGGATAAAAAGAACAGGAGTACTTGTGGCACCTTAGAGACTAACAAGTACTCCTGTTCTTTTTGCGGATACAGACTAACACGGCTGCTACTCTGAAACCTGTCACCACTGGATGTCTCTTTGTACCTGGGTCTGGGGATTAGCTCTCGCCTGGTCTGATACCCCTTTACATAGGATGCTCACACCATAGACTCTCTGCCTCTTTGGGACTCAGAGTATGCACTCTTTGTGACACAGCCCTTCGGCCAGGTCACTTCATAGTCTTCCTCTTCAGGGGTGTCAAAGTTCCACTGAACTGACTATCTGTATACTGTGTTGGGCAGTCTTCTGGTCCCAGTCCAGGTCAGTGCCACTTCCCCAGCAGCTGGTAGAGGAACCAGGGCCTGCCCACTACTCAGGATTCCTTGTTGCTGTTTCTCTGGGATCCTTCCTACCTCTCTTCTGGCTCACCATACCATCACAAATTTCCTCTGCTCCCAGTGGCTACTTCACCCTTGTCTGTAGCTTATCAGACTCTGTAGGGCAGGGCAGGATCCCAGGGCTTACTCTCCCCCTAGAACGCCTTGTCCTTAGTCAACTCCCTTTCTATCTAGGGAGTGATTGCAGAATTCCTATAAGGTTAATCGGCTTTTTATAATCTGCTCAGGTCTTCTGTGGGGTGGACACCCCATCACTGTTACTGTTGTAAGAGAAAAAACATTTTATATTTACATAGGAATATACCTATAATCAATTATATACTCATAATCTCAGGGTCTCTCAGTGGCTTCTTGTGTACAGATCTATTGATTTAATTTCATAAGGTACTCGCAACACAGAGTGAATCTTGAGCTTTCATCTCTAGCATCCCTCAGTAGCAGAACTCTTCCTTTTGTTTATTGTGAAAAGTAGACATACTATTTCTGTTTTTCAGCCTACGGATTTGAGACCCTTTTTTTATTACTTGTCCAATTAAATGGTGGAAAGGATTTCCTCCCTTCCCTCCCTCCAAGCCCCCCAAAAGGTGTCCTAAATAACCTGGGACACATTGTTTATAAAGGCACAGATTACATTGTACTTTTCAGTAAAACAAACAAACAAAAAAATTTGAGGTGATAATCTAGTTCCCAAATCTCTAAACTATAAATTTGGGTTGAAAACTATTTACCGGTAACTTTCAGGCTACAGTGGAAGCAACTGATTGTTCTGGTGTGTGTCCTGTCAGTGCTGAAGAAAGAAAAACAAAGTTCAAGTTGTTTTGGTCACTTGCCCATTAGGTTTCATTGCCTCTATTATTTGCCCTGTGGTAGGATTGAGTCCAGTAAATGCATCCAGTACTCAGGATCTCAAAATGATTTTCTAATGGCTTAATACTACTAGATATTTAGAATGCTTTCATTAGTTTTAAGAAAAAATAACAGAATTTTACCCCCAAAAGAAACTGCTGCTTAAAAGCTGTAAGCATTCAGTTATTAATTCATAGTAGCACCAAGGGATTCCACAATTCCATTAACAAAAAACCCTCCTAATTCACAAATGTGCTATGTATATCAGTGCAGGAAAAAGCAAGTTAGCAGCCTAAGACAGGTATCCTGATGGGAAAGACTAATGCTTTAAACCATTGTGTCAGCTATCCACTAAACACTGTAATTTGGCACTTTGATCAGCAATGTCATCAAACCAGACATTAGAGGCTGCACAGTCCCACGTCGGCAAGAGGCAACACATATGAAAAATACAGTAAAGTCATATTCAGTATACGTGTCACCCAGCTGCTCTTAAATTTGATATGGTTAAAACTGTGGATAGAAAGAATCATCATTTCCTTTCTTTGTACAACAGATCTACAGGTTTCGATGCAACCACACAACACTGACAAACTTGTTCCTTAACTAGGTTTTGATACATTAATGTTTATCCTCACTGTTCAGAAGTACTAGTATATTTTTATAATTCATGACATAATTTACACATAAGGCTTCAGGCCATTTTATTCATATACATTTTATATCCTTTTTATATTAGCTAGCACTATAAACAATTCTTCTAATGTTGCTAATTTATATCAACAAAACCTGGGATAACTATAAATGTTCCAAGTACCTTGGTTTTAGGGAATCTATGGATTGAATTAGTTGCAACTTCATTGGAGTTACAACAGGATGAGCTTGACCCTCATCTTATTTTTTTTTTCCTTTACTGACAATGTGACAGATTTACATTGGATCATTATGTTTTAAGCAGTGCTCCATGTGTTTACTGACAAAATTCCAACAACTTTTACAAGTTAAAGAAAAAAAAAGCTATTTTAAAAAGAGGAACTTAAAATAGAATTTGAAACTACTTCATTATTTTTTATTCTTTAATTTAAAACTACAGCCAGTTTGGAAGAAAAAACAAGTCTTCCTGACTCAGACTTTGTATAATGTCAGGTTACACCTGAGAGTGATTGTTTTTACAGGTGAGTGTATATGAATCACTGTTTTCATGGGGTTATAGGGAAACACTAACAGATGTTTAACTATATTGACACTAGCAAGTGACACTACAATAAAGATTAAAGCCATAACTGATCTTACAAAAAATGTGAATTGTGAAGTATTTTTCATTGCTGTCATTATTATTGTTTTGAAATGCAAATATATCATGATTCATTACAGCAATTTTAAAACTAAAATTGTATTCTGTAGGAAATAACAAAAAAGTTTGGAATTATTACAGTAGGTTTAATCTTTTATAGTTGTAGTATGGCTATAATATGTTAATATTTTTACACCAGCTTCAAAAAAGTGGAAGCTCTATGACAAACTAAAAGGCAATTATCATTAGCTAATATAAAGATCAACCTGTTGAGGCTTCACTGATTAAAAACTAGCTGAATTGCTCCTACACAAAGCCCCCAAAACAGGTTTATAAATTTGATGGTCCCTTCTGACCTTAAAGTTTGAGTCTATTATGGTAGTCTAGTCTGACTTCCTGCACAATGCAGGCCACAGAATCTCACCCACCCACTCCTGTATCAAACTCGTAACCTATGTCTGAGCTATTGAAGTCCGCAAATTGTGGTTTAAAGACTTCAAGGTGCAGAAAATCCTCCAGCAAGTGACCCATTCCCCATCCTGCAGAGGAAGGCGAAAAACCCACAGGGCCTCCGCCAATCTGCCCTGGAGGAAAATTCCTTCCTGACCCCAAATATAGCGATCAGCTAAACCCTGAGCATGTGGGCAAGACTCACCAGCCAGACACCCAGGAAAGAATTCTCTGTAGTAACTCAGAACCCACTCCATCTAACATCCCATCACAGGCCATTGGACATATTTACCGCTAATAGCCAAAGATGAATTATTTGCCAAAATTAGGCTATCCCATCATACCATCCCCTCCATAAATTTATCAAGCTTAGTCTTGAAGCCAGATATGTCTTTTGCCCCCACTGCTCCCCTTGGAAGGCTGTTCCAGAACTTCACTTCTCTAATGGTTAGAAACCTTCCTCTAATTTCAAGTCTAAACTTCCTGATGGCCGGTTTATATCCATTTGTTCTTGTGTCCACATTGGTACTGAGCTTAAATAATTCCTCTCCCTCCCTGGTATTTATTCCTCTGATATATTTATAGAGAACAATCGTATCTTCCCTCAGCCTTGTTTGGTTAGGCTAAACAAGCCAAGCTCTTTGAATCTCCTTTCATAAGACAGGACATTCCTCAGATCATCCTAATAGCCCTTCTCTGTACCTGTTCCAGTTTGAATTCATCCTTCTTAAACACAGGAGACCAGAACTGCACACAGTATTCCAGATGAGATCTCACCAGTGCCTTGTATAATGGTACTAACACCTCCTTATCTCTACTGGAAATACCTTGCCTGATGCATCCGAAGACTGCATTAGCTTTTTTCACGGCCATATCACATTGGCGGCTCATAGTCATCCTGTGATCAACCAATACTCCAAGGTCCTTCTCCTCCTCTGTTACTTCCAAGTGATGCGTCCCCAGTTTATAACAAACATTCTTGTTATTAATCCCTAAATGCATGACCTTGCACTTTTCGCTATTAAATTCATCCTATTACTATTAGTCCAGTTTACAAGGTCATCCAGATCTTCCTGTATGATATCCCGGTCCTTCTCTGTATTGGCAATACCTCCCAGCTTTGTGTCATCCGCAAACTATTAGCACATTCCCACTTTTTGTGCCAAGGTCAGTAATAAAAAGATTAAATAAGACTGGTCCCAAAACCGATCCCTGAGGAACTAGTAACCACCCTCCAGTCTGACAGTTCACCTTTCAGTATGACACATTGTAGTCTCTCCTTTAACCAGTTCCTTATCCACGTTTCAATTTTCCTATTGTTGTGGAAAAAACGACACGAAAATCTGTAACTGGGGGGATTGCCAGTTCACTGGTATCCCCCCGTGCATGCATGAAAATAAAGACGCCTCAGGCGATTCTGAGCCAAACACAGTGCGTGGTCGTTTTTTCCACAATACTATTGATCCCCCTCTTTTCCAAATTAGCTAATAATTCCCCATGTGGAACTGTATCAGATGCCTTACTGAAATTGAGGTAAATTAGATCCACTGCATTTTCTTTTTCTAAAAAATCTGTTACCTTCTCAAAGAACGAGAACAGGTTGGTTTGGTACGATCTACCTTTTGTAAAACCATGTTGTATTTTGTCCCAATTACCATTGACCTCAATGTCCTTAACTACTTTCTTCTTCAAAATTTTTTCAAAGACCTTGCATACAACAGATGTCAAACTAACAGGCCTGTAGTTACCCAGATCACTTTTTTCCCCCTTTCTTAAAAATAGGAACTATGTTACCAATTCTCTAGTCATATGGTACAACCCCTGAGTTTACGGATTAACTAAAAATTCTTGCTAATGGGCTTGCAATTTCATGTGCCAGTTCCTTTAATATTCTTGGATGAAGATTATCTGGGCCCCCCGATTTAGTCCCATTAAGCTGTTCGAGTTTGGCTTCTACCTCGGATGTGGTAATATCTACCTCCATATCCTCATTCCAATTTATCATCCTACCATTATCCCTAAGCTCCTCATTAGCTTCATTAAAGTTTGAGGCAAAGTATTTGTTTAGATAGATTTGCCTAGATTATCTCTAACCTCCACTCCATCCTCAGTGTTTAGTGGTCCCACTTCTTCTTTCTTTGTTTTCTTCTTATTTATATGGCTATAGAACCTTTTACTATTGGTTTTAATTCCCTTTGAAAGGTCCAACTCTACATGGCTTTTGGCCTTTCTCATGTTCTGACCTCAATAAGGTAGCTTTCCTTGCTGATCACTCCCATCTTCCACTCCTTGTACCTTTCACCTTTTTCTTAATCACCTCTCTGAGATGCTTGCTCATCCAGCTTGGTCTACAATTCCTGCCTATGATTTTTTCCCCCTTTTTTAGGATGCAGGCTTCTGATAGTTTCTGCAATTTTGACTTGAAGTAATTCCAGGCCTCCTCCACCTTTAGATCCATAAGTTCTTCAGTCCAATCCACTTCCCTAACTAATTTCCTTAATTTTTTTAAAGTTAGCTCTTTTGAAATCAAAAACCCTAGTCACAGATCTATTTTTGTTTATCCTTCCATTTAGTTTAAACGGAATCAGATCATGATCACTCAAACCAAGGTTGTCCCCTACAACCATTTCTTCTATCAGGTCCTCACTACTCACCAAAACCAAATCTAAAATGGCATCCCCTCTTGTTGGTTCAGCAACTACTTGGTGAAGGAATCCATCAGCTATCACATCCAGGAAAATCTGTCCTCCAGTCTATATCTAGGAAGTTAAAGTCTCCCATGATCACACAATTCCCATTAGTATTTACTTCATTAAAAACATTAAATAGGTCTCTATCCATATCCAAATCAGATCCCGGTGGTCTATAGCAAACACCAAGCACTATCCCAGGGGAAGCTCTAGTAACTTTCTTCCCCAGTGTGATTTTTGCCCAGATAGACTGTCGATTCCATCCCTTCTTATTTCTTTATAGTCTACCTCATCATTGATATACAATGCTACTCCACCACCTTTGCCTTTATTTCTGTCTTTCCTAAACAGCACATACCCTTCAATACCTGTACTCCAGTCATGACTACTATTCCACCATGTTTCTGTTATCCCTATAATATCTGGTTTCACTTCCTGCACTAGTAACTCTAGTTCCTCCATTTTGTTACCTAGGCTCCTCGCATTGGTGTACAAACATCTTAATTTTTGCTGTTTGGCTTCGCTCACTGGGCCCAGACATTCTACTCCCAGTATCACCTATTAGACTAGCATCTACACTACCCTTCCTCCTTATGTCCATTCTCCTACCCACGGCTGTATCCTTTCTTACTTTGTTTTCTTCCCTCTCAATGTTAAAATCCGGCATGGAGATTACCTGGACATCTCCCAACCATCTCCCCCCACTTCCTAGGGTATGTCTACACTACGAGAGTAGTTCGATTTTACTTCAATCGAATATGTGGAATCGATATTACAAAGTCAAACATGTGTATCCACACTAAGGACAGTAATTTGATTTTGTGAGTCCACACTAACGGGGCAAGTGGAAGTCGACATTGGAAGCGGTGCATTATGGGCAGCTATCCCACAGTTCCTGCAGTCCCCGCTGCCCATTGGAATTCTGGGTCAAGCCCCCAATGCCTGCTGGGGAAAAAAATGTGTCGAGGGTGGTTTTGGGTAACTGTCATCATCCAACCGTCACTCCCACCCTCCCTCCCTGAAAGCGCCGGCGGGCAATCAGTTCACACACTTTTCTGGTGAGTGACAGCGCAGATGCCACAGCACCACGAGCATGGAGCCCGCTGGAACCATCGCTACAGTTATGGCCATTGTCAACACCTCGCACCTTATCATCCACCTTTCCAGAGGCAGATGCTGAGAAATCGGGCGAGGAGGCTACGGCAGCGCGGTGAGGACATGAAGTCTGAGAGTGGCACAGACCTCTCACAAAGCACGGGACCCTGCGCCGTGAACATCATGGTGGCAGTGGGTCATGTTGATGCTGTGGAATGGCGATTCTGGGCCCGGGAAACAAGCACGGACTGGTGGGACCGCATAGTGCTGCAGGTCTGGGATGAATCACAGTGGCTGTGAAACTTTCAGATGCGGAAGGGAACTTTCCTGGAACTTTGTGAGTTGCTGTCCCCTGCCCTGAAGTGCAAGGACACCTGGATGCAAGCAGCCCTGACTGTCCAGAAGCGAGTGGCCATAGCCCTCTGGAAGCTTGCAATGCCAGACAGCCACTAGTCACTTGCAAACCACTTTGGCATCGGCAAATCTACTGTGGGGGTTGCTGTGATGCAAGTAGCCAACGCAATCGTTGAGCTACTGCTCTCAAAGGTAGTGACCCTGGGAAATGTGCAGGTCATCATAGATGGCTTCGCCGCGATGGGATTCCCAAACTGTGGTGAGGCTATAGATGGAACTCACATCCCTATCCTGGGACCGGACCACCAGGCCAGCCAGTACATTAACCAAAAGAGCTACTTTTCAATGGTGCTGCAAGCACTGGTGGACCATAGGGGACGTTTTACAAACATCAACGTCGGGTGGCCAGGCAAGGTTCATGACGCTCGTGTTTTCAGGAACTCTGGTCTGTTTAGAAGGCTGCAGGAAGGTATTTACTTCCCGGACCAGAAAATAACTGTTGGGGATATGGAGATGCCTATAGTGATCCTCGGGGATCCAGCCTACCCGCTAATGCCCTGGCTCATGAAGCCCTATACAAGTGCCCTGGACAGTGAAAAAGAACTCTTCAACTACCGTCTGAGCAAGTGCAGAATGGTGGTGGAATGTGCTTTTGGACGTCTCAAGGGGAGATGGAGAAGCTTACTGACTTGCTCTGATCTCAGCGAAACCAATATCCCCATTGTTATTGCAGCTTGCTGTGTGCTCCACAGTCTCTGTGAGAGCAAGGGCGAGACCTTTATGGCGGGATAGGAGGTTGAGTCGAATAGCCTGGCTGCTGATTACGCCCAGCCAGACAGCCGTGCAATTAGAAGAGCCAAGCGGGACGCGCTGTGCATCCGGGAAGCTTTGAAAGCTAGGTTCCTCAGTGAGCAGAGTAACCTGTGACTATTAAGTTTGTTTAAAGAGAAGTTGAACCTGCCCCCGTTTCTTTACCCAGTTAATGTTGACTAGCCTCTCCAGCTACATACCCCGTTCACCCCCCTTCCAACACACGTTTAAAAAGAAAATAAATGGAACTTTGTTAATGAACACCACTTTCTTTATTACGGATTTTGCGGTAAAGTGTTGAAACTGGGACGCAGACTGTGGTGGGGAGCGGGTGTAGTGATGGAAAGAACGCTTCTAAACTCGAGGAATGACAGGCTCCTGCTCCTAGAGTGGTCCGCAGTGGTGGACTGGTTGTTTCAACGGAGCCTGCCACCCCTCCTTTTCGGGACTCTGTGTGTGGGGGCTATGTGACTTTGTGGCGGGGGAGGACGGTTACAAATCCCCTGCTGCGTGGCTCTGTGATCCAGGATAAGGACCGCTGCATAAGATCTCTAACCGCCCTCCTCCGCCACAAAGTCACATAGCCCCCCACACACAGAACATGAAAACCACCTCCCAGACTGACCAGGGTGCCTAGTGACTGCAATGTGTGTGTGACCTTCTGCTGAACCTGCCCCCGTGTCTGTACCCTGGTAAAGGTGACTGTCCTCTCCAATTACCAACCCCCTTCAAACACACTCTCCCCTAAAAGAACATGATGGAAACAGTAATTAACAGAAACATATCTTTTATTAGCAACTACACAGTTAGGGGATGAAACTGGGATGGGGGCTTGGGTGAGGCGGGAAGGAAAGGACTTATCAAATTTTTGGGAATGAGAGCCTTCTGGTACTTGAGCAGTCTGCAGGGGTGGAGTGACAGTTTTCACGGCCCCTGCTGCCCCTCCTTCTTGGGACTTTGGGTGAGGGGGGTATGGGACTTTGTGGCGGGGGAGGGCGGTCCTCCTGCCTCCGGTCCTGCAGAACATCCACAAGGCGCCGGAGCATGTCCGTTTCCTCCCTCATTAGTCCAAGCAGCGTTTGAGTCGCCTGCTGGTCTTCCTGCTGCCACCTCTCCTCCCGTTCGCTGTGTGCTCACTGGTATTGTGACATTTTCTCCCTCCATTGGGTCTGCTGGGCCGCCTCGGCTCGGGATCAGCCCATAAGTTCTGAGAACATGTCATCCCGTGTCCTTTTCTTTCTCCGCCTAATCTGCGCCAGCCTCTGGGAGGGGGATGCCAGGGAAGGTCGAGAGACAGTCGCAGCTGTGAGATGGGAAAAAGGGAGTGAATTCCTCACAAAGATAATTTTTTGTGAACAATTAACATAGTCTTTCTCTGTGAAAAAGACCATGCACAGCACCTATCACATGCGCACTCAGGACAAGGTCGAATTTTCGGCCTTCGCATTCAGTGCCTGGGGTCTTGCAGTGGAGATCAGACAAGCGGGGCAGGACAGCGGAATTCAGGTAGCAGGCTGACATGGTAAGCCATAGACTTTTGGCTGCTTAAAACTTAAATTATAGCAGTGCCCTCCTTTCACGTTCAAAGGAATGCTCCTAGCGTTGGCCAGTTCCTGCTGCCAGCAATCCAGCAAGCATGAACTCTGCCTCTGTCCCAACCCCTCACGGCTGTCCCCGGGAAAAATCTCTGTATGCTGCCCCTCTCCCACCTCCACCACATGGCTGTAAACCGCCAGTGACAGTTCTGTAAAGGAACAGGCAAGCAGTCCCAATAGTAACATTCCCCTAATTCTAAGCAGGTCACCATGAGCGATATCACTCTGCTGAGGATTTCTGAGACCGAGAAAGAATGCATGCTGCGTGAAAGCCAGCAAAAACCAGGGCCATATGCCGCCATGCTCTGCAAGGCAATGATCCCAGAGTACTTGATGATAGCCTGGCATGGAAAAGTTTCCTACCATGGAGGACACAATAAGGCCGCTCTCCCCAGGAACCTTATGCAAAGGCTTTCCTATTACCTCCAGGAGAGCTTCGTGGAGATGTCCCATGAGGATTTCATCTCTATCCCCGGACATATAGACCTTCTTTTCCAGTAGCTGCACTGGCAAGGACTAAATAGTAGAGCGCCTAGGGCAAACAAATCATGAAAAACCCATTGTTAATATTCCTGTTCTGTTCAAAATAAATGTTTACATGTTTAAAACACTTACCGACTGATCCTTCCCCTGATTCAGGGTCCAGGTTAACGCCTGGGGATGGTTGGTAGGGGATCTCTGTGAGGGTGATGAAGAGATCCTGGCTGTAGGGGAAATCAGCGTTGTAAGCGCTGTCGACTGCCTCATCCTCCTCATCACCTTCCTCATCTTCCCCGTCTGCTAACATCTCCGAGGAAGTGGCCGTCGACAATATCCCATCCTCAGAGTCCACGGTCAGTGATGGGGTAGTGGTGGCGGCCGCACCTAGAATGGAATGCAGTGCCTCATAGAAACAGCATGTCTGGGGCTGGGATCCGGAGCGTCCGTTTGACTCTTTTGTCTTCTGGTACGGTTGTCTCAGCTCCTTGATTTTCACGCGGCACTGCGTTGCATCCCGGCTGTATCCTCTCTCTGTCACGGCTTTTGAGATGTTCTCGTAGATCTTTGCATTCCGTCTTTTCGATCGCAGCTCCGAAAGCACGGACTCATCGTCCCACACAGCGATCAGATCCAAGACTTCCCGATCAGTCCATGCTGGGGCCCTCTTTCTATTCTGAGATTGCATGGTCACCTCTGCTGGAGAACTCTGCATCGTTGCCAGTGCTGCTGAGCTTGCCACAATGTCCAAACAGGAAATGAGATTCAAACTGCCCAGACAGGAAAAGGAATTCAAATTTTCCCGGGGCTTTTCCTGTGTGGCTGGTCAGAGCATCCAAGCTCGGACTGCTGTCCAGAGCGTCAACAGAGTGGTGCACTGTCGGATAGCTCCCGGAGTTATTAGCATCGATTTCCATCCACACCTACCCTAATTCGACATGGCCATGTCGAATTTAGCGCTACTCCCCTCGTTTTGGAGGAGTACAGAAATCGAATTTAAGATACCTCTTTGTCGAACTAAATAGCTTCGTTGTGTGGACGGGTGCAAGGTTAATTCAATTTAACGCTGCTAAATTCGACACAACCTCCTAATGTAGACCAGGCCCTAGTTTAAATCTCTCTTAATAAGTTGTTCCAGCCTCCATCCTAGAAGTCTATTTCCCTCCCTATTCAGGTGAAGTTCATCCCGAGCGAACAGTCCTCTGTCCATGAATGCCTCCCAGTGGCCATACATCCCAAAGCCCTCCTTATAGCACCACTGCCTGAGCCATCTGTTGATTGTTATAATCTTGTCACACCTTTGCTGCCCATTTCTAGAAACGGACACAATCCCACTGAAGATCACCTGAGCCTGAATTTCCTTAAGTGTCTTCCTCAGCCTTGCATAGTCTCCCTTGATAAGTTCCAGCGAGAATCTAGCCGTATCATTTGTTCCCACATGAAGGACAATCATCAGAATCTTTCCCACTCCCATTAGGATCCTCTTCTGCCTCAGGTCCACATCCCATATCTTAGCACCCGGCAGATAGCACACTCTTCTGTTCTCTGGATCGGCTCTGATTACAGGCCTGTCTATTCTTCTCAGTAAGGAGTCCCTAATCACGTAGACCTGCCTTTTCCTCGTCGATGGTGCAATTCTCCGGTCTATCCCCTGTTCCCTCTGGCTGCAAGTCCTCTCGATTCCTATTCTCCCTTGCAATCCTCCGCACAGGGCCGGCTCTAGGCACCAGCAAAGCAAGCAGGTGCTTGGGGTGGCAAATTTGCAGAGGTGCAAGAATCCAGCATGGGAGCTAAGAACCAACAGCGAGCCCTGGGAGCTGTAGTTCCTTGGTTAGCTCTCTGTCTATAGAGCCGGCCCTGGAGCAGGGAAAGAACTACATTTCCCAGCATTCCCTCAGCTACAATTAACAGGAAAGAGAGGGGGAAGGAGTGTGGAACTGAAACCTCATGCTGCAGCTTGCTATAAATGGTAGGGACAGAGCCAGCTCTGGGGTTTTTGCCACCCCCCACCCCAGCCCTGGGCTCCCCCCGCACCCCTGTGTTGCCCCAGTCCTGGACTCTCCCTTGTCCACACCCCCTGCTGCCCTCAGCTCTGCCCCCCCTGCTGTCCCAGCCTGCCCGCATCTCCTGCCACTCCAGCCCTGGCCCCCACCTACACCCCCTGCCGCCCCAGCCCTGGGCTCTCCCCCCACCCACATCTCCTGCCACCCCAGCCCTGGGCTCTTCTCCTCCCCCCCCACACCCGCACTCCCTGCTGCCCCAGCTCTGCCCCCCCACCCCGTACCTCCTGCAGCCCCAGCCTTGGGCTCTCCCCCAAAGAAAGAATTGGGTGGACTAAATGGACATTGCACCTCTCTATCTGAAGCCTAGCAAGGCAGGTACGTGGATCCCACTAGAATTTAAAATGAGAAGTAAGGGAGGGGAGGCTCTACTAGACTGGGCAACTTTAGATACAGTACCAGGCACGGAGGAGGATTTACACTTCTAAGCCATGGAAGCAGAATTTGACTTTTCTTTTCCAAATTTAGCTAATATTCAAAAAGAGAATCTAGCATCTGCCTTCCAGATTTGAACACCCTCAAAATACAGGAGTGCTCAAGCTCAATTTGGGCAGCTGTTACTTTCTCCCAAATCAAATATTCTGATCCACTGTAACTTGCTGTTGAAAAAGTAGAATAAACTGAGCAAGAAATGCTTCCCAGTGGTTATTAGGACTGGAATTGCTATTTTCAACAGCCATTGCTTTTTTATTATTATTATTATTATTATTTTTTTAAAGTTTTAGTTCTATTTGTTTAAAAGGAAGGCAGTGATGTTGCATCGGCAAATTCCCCATAGAAACAAAGAATGGAACAAAAGAATAATAAAGGCACCTCAACTTTTCCTCATTTATGTAGGCCAGTCTTATAATATGCATCAAGATAGACTTCAATCACACAAGATGAAAATTGTTCCACTTTACTGCAGTTCTGTAACCATATGGGAACCAATCCTGTCTGTGTTCTGTGCACATCCAAAATTCCTGCTGAATGACCTGCCCTGGCAGCGAGTTACCAGTGACCCAGGGCTGCGGCGGCAGGAGGGTGCTGTGGGGGTGGGAGGCAGCCAAATTTTTTTTTGCTTGTGGCAGCAAAAAAACCTAGAGCCGGTCCTGCCTCCACAACCCATCCCGTATCGTCCTGGGGCTCATATTTTGTGTTATCTCCACTGATTCTTCCCCTCTTCCCATAGGACTAGCTGCTCTTTTCTTCCTTGCCCTCTCACCTTCAGTGACCACCTACTGTGCCCCTTCCTCATTTTACAACTCCAGAAACCTGTTCCTGAGCTCTATTTCTCCTTCACTAGCCCATCTTTTCCTCTGCCTGGTTCTCTTAGTCACATGCTTCCACTATCCACTTTCCTCACCCAGCAGTCTCCATTCAGAGCTCTTTGGTCCTTCTTCCATCTGCAAGTCTGAGCTTTTCCCTTCAGACTCCTCATGTCTTTGCTCCATCATCTGCTCAAACCCCCTTCTAAACTCAGAGTTTCCACCTGCATCTCCAATCCTCAGACCTTTTCTTCCATCAGCTCTATCAGGCGGCACTTCATGCAAACGAAACTCTTTTCAGGTACCCCCTCCAGGATCATGTACATGCCGCAACTTCCACATCCTATCATCTTCATTGTGTCTTCCACTGCTTGGGTCACTACCACTTCTGCCTCTGTATCTGTCATAGCCTTCTCACCTAAATCCTGTAAATCTGGGAAATACAAGCCAAACCACAATACCATCACCCACAGCAAAACAATCCCCCGCCCCCAACAAGCACCAAAACACTGCCAGAACACCACATATTCCCTTCACTAGCCTGTCTGTTCCTCTGCCTGCCTCTTAGTCTTCCTCCCAAACTTCCCTTGCAAACTCCCACTCAAACTCCCCTGTTTACAGCTCTGTTTGCTGGCTCCTGTGCCGCTGAAGAGAGAAGAAAATATGAGACAATCTTAACAATCTTTCCTAACCTATATTTAATCAGCCTCCCTTTCTTTGCTAGTAAGAAGGTGGAGTGGTCTTAAACAGGAAAAAGAAAATTTTGAACATAGCAAATGTTAATAAGGTATATTCTGTATATTCACTATAGGATTGTTAATGCCACAGTGCTGGACAAATTTCCATGTGGGTAACTTCATTCTGCCACCTTCTCTTTCCCCAGAAGTTTCAGTTACATGTATCATTCTTCTCCACTTAACTCTTACATATTGTTTCTTTCACTTGTTTAAGTATTCTTGCATTCTTCCCCAGAAGTAGTTGACTTTCAGTGAGTGATGCAATTCCTTTATATGTATGGAGTCAAATTCTGGGACAAAGCATAAATCCTACCCTTCATCCCCAAACAAGCTCAAGTATAAAACAGAGTTAATGTGGACTTCTAAGTAGTCACACAAACATTCTTGCTAGCAGTGGAGGTAATCTCAAAAGGGATGAGTCTGTGGTGTTCTAGCCAACAATTTATGGTCATAAATGCACAAAAATGAGGCCCATTTCCTCTGTCTGCTAGGACCCCACCACCAGGTTACCATAGTTCCTGCTTTACAGGGTCTCTTCAGCTATCCCTTTATGAGTTTGAGGAGATGATTGGAATAGACACTTGCCTCACATCAACCTACCCTTTTCAGATTTCCTGGCTGTAGTTACGTGAATCATACTACCATATTTGGCCAGCAATTTGTAAAGTACTTTGCTGTCCTTTGGCATGACATAGGATATAAATGTATGTGGCATAGTATATAAAAATATATAGTTTCATTCAAGATTCACTCTAGGGTAATTGCTTTTCACTTGCAGGAGTAAGGGAATATTAAAGGAAGGTGAACACTGAACAATCATAAGAATAGAAGCAATGCTACAGGTGATTGCTATCTATTGTGACAGCAGCATTTTTCCATTAGTTTATATTTTCTGTTTGCTTTCTATATTGTCAATAGAGCTGGGCAAATATTATGGTAAATTCCCTTGTGTCATGCTTATGCCCTTTTAGACACTCACTGTCACTAATAAGTGTGTACCTAGACATTTCTCTCTGCTATCTCTCAAGTTTAGTTTTCTAAAGATGTACCATGGAATATGACATTATAATAATGAGGCAAACACTGCATCTTAAAATGGAATTATTACAGTGGTTTGGACATAACTGTAGAATAGTGTGCACCATTTGAAAGGAAAACCAACTAAATTAATGCTTATACAGAATATGTTTTGAAGTCATGAAAATTTTTCACTATCCACTTGATTTATCTTTAGTTACTATAAAATCTGTGGATAAAATAAAAAGATGAATCCAAGAATTGCATGCAATACATTCTTCAGGCAATGCATTCTACATACTTAGAGGTGCCCACAGTGTATGAAATGGATGAAGAAAAATATATTTTTTCTGTTTTTTTTCCTGCTTGCAAATGGATACAATGGAACATACACTGGACTTAGTAACCACATATGGAGATTCTTAGAGTATCATTATTTATTGGATAAATGACTAAACACCTCTAGTATAACACTTAGAAAATTGTTCTGGCAGTCCTCTTGATACAGATCAGAAGCAGTTCTGTCAAATATATATTAGCAGTGATATGACAATATATATATATATTTTAGCAGTAATGTGACAAAGTCAATTCTTTTGGAATCAGTGGATAACAAATACTATCTTTTCCTTTTGGATAGCAAGTACAGATTCAGATAGTTACCATGATACTGTGACACAACCGGCTATCAGTAGCTTGTGCCAATGTGATGCTCTACAGAAAGCACAAGGTCTGCTTCTGTCTATTAACAAGGACCCTGGAGTATGAGAGGCAGCTTGGCTGACCCTCAATTCTCTTCGAGTATGCAGCCATTCAAAGCTTCATTGCACAAATCCTGCCAGGAAGCAATACTATATAAAAATGCTAACTGCAATTAAAATGATTCCACATTAAGTGATAGAAAAGGAGGAGGATATGATATGCATAAAATCTATATTTTATAGATTTTTGATGTATAGTTTTATAAAAATATAGTTTAAAAGTTTCACTTATTATCCAGTATTGGTATTTTGGGTTGGGATCAAGAATCATTTAATCAAAATGTTAAATTTGAGTGAATTATTGTTAAACTCCCGTCCAAATCAGGGTATGGGCATCATCACATCCCCAATTAGCTATGACAGGCCATCAAATTGCAACATATTAAGTATCTGAAAAACAAGAATAAGGTTAAATTATTGAGGCACAACTACAGTAAGCATTAACACTTTCTGATGACTCCACTGCCTTCCGTGCCACTCAGGCTCACAATCTCAGTGACATATTTGAATTCTCTCTCACATATCCATGTTCTCGTAAGTCATTAGTTTTTTTTCCTATATGACATCTCCAATATCTGTCCTATCCCTTTCCTTGTAGCCTTTACTGCTAAAGCCACATGCTTGGTTCTCTCTCACCTTGTTTAGTTTAGCAGACACTCAGTGGTACACACATTATGATTCCCCTCCCATAAGCTTTGCTCTGCCCTAGACTTACCATCCCACTGTATCCTTCTCTCACACCTTCATGCTTTCTTCTGTGTTACTCTTTACACATCCCTGCTATTGTGTGTAAAATATCTATCCTCTCCACATTCTGTCTTTACAACTAACAGAGCCTTAACCAAAGCCACTGAAGTCAATGGAAAGACTCCCATAGACATCATTGGACTTTGACTTAGGTCCTTTATTCTGCAAAACCTACCAATACAGCTGGTCAAAAATTTTCAGAATTTGTAATTTCAATACTATTGTTTAATTGAAAATTGAATTTTCAATTTAAAAAAGGCACAACTTTTTGGGCATGTGGTGTGGAGGAAATTACGTCTCATTTTTCCACCCCCTGTAGCTAATGCCACCATTGAAACAAACGCTAATAATACTGATCCCTTTTATACCATGAAATGTAACAAATCTATAGTACTAGCAGCTTTTATCTTTCTCTCTTCACATGAAACCTCATTCCCCTCAAAAGGGTGGTATTCCCTGTTTTATTCTTTATTGTTTCCTGCTCTATGACTATTGTAGTTTTGAATGTGTTTTCAAGTCAAAAGTTTATATGTTGAGTGCCTTGGAGAGGCAATGTTTGCTTTTCAAGTGTCATTCACACCTATCAGTCTACATAAGTAATGCACAATGTTATTAAAACAACCACCCTTCCCCAAAAAACACATTGATGACTGAAATTGAACTAAAATGTGAAATATGATGGGTAGGGAGAGAGGAAAGCCTTAAAAAATACACACTGGGAGGCAGACAGGAAAGTGCATTTTTTTCTTATGGAGTCGTGGTGCTCTTGCTGAAATATATGCCAGAGATTGAGGCAATTCTGGGTGGGCAGACCATAGCAAATAGGAATGAGACTAGCATGCCAGCAATAAATGAGAATTGCTAGTAAATAGGCAACAGGATATTTATGGCATGCCAGAGTTCATGAGTTCAGCACATGCAGTAGAAGCCACAGCAAATTAAAATGGTTAGAAGAAGAATAGCATTGCAACAACAGAGAAGTGCCTAGATCTCAGAATTTTTTTTTATTACTTTCATTTTATATGAATGTCACACACGAGGATCAAAAAACGACACATCTCTTGACTCAGTAATACTACAGAGATTTAATTTGTACAATATTGACAATGACATTTTTTTCTCCTGCACTGAAAGTAAACCACCATTTTTTCCAGAAGTGATGGTTGACAAGGTGATGTGTGGCTCTGAATTAAGTTTAAGATAGGGTTCAAGTTAGAGGCTGAATGTAATCTACTATATAGTTTGGGTTTGGGATCAATGCCTCAGAAGCAAGAAAATCTTACAACTGTTCCCATAAGATTTAAGTCAGATATGTAAACTATGCATACTGATTGTTGTGCTTGAGTGGGGGAGGGTAGGTCACATATAGTGAACTATAAGCATGCTACAGACTTGGCTAATAGAGCTGGATCCTTTAGCTCAAAAGTAAAGTCTCATGATTTTAGATCCAGAGGCCTCAAGTTGAACCCCTGCTGCTGATGACCCACCCAAGGGCATTGCATAACATCCAAAATGAGCCAGCTGTGCAGGGGGTATTAGTGAGAAGGGCCTTAGATGAGATCCCAGTCTGAATGAATTTATATTAGAAGTTCCAGTTTTGGACAATCTCTTTTTTTCAGCCACAACAGCACTCAAGACAAGTAGAAATAGCTGTAAGATCATCAAGATAGAGCACATTTAAAATGAACTAACAACGCACTGCCAGATCTCAAAAAGTGATCATCAATAAGGAATCAGCTTTGAATTGGGGGTGTTTCTAGGAGGTTTCTGCAGGCATGGGGACTATACCCTACAATATTCAACATTTTCATCAATGATCTGGAAGTAAATATACAAATCACTGCTGATAAAAATTGCAGTTTGGCTAAGTGATAAATAATGGTGAAGGCAGGGAAGTCATACACAGCAATCTGGATTGCTTGGTAAATTGGACCCATGCAAACAAAAGGCTTTTTAGTATAGACAAATGCAAAGTTATACATCTATGAACAGGAAATGCAGGCCAAATCTACAGAATGGGGTAATGTATCATGGAAAGCAGTGACTATGAAAAGGATTTAGGGGTTGTAACCATGCCTTCTTGGGCCATAACTGAGAATGCCAAATTCAGGACAAACTGCTGAGAAACAGGACAGATTAGCCACCAATCTTGGGGTGTATCGCCCATAGGATATACCAACCCAGCAACAAAAGTAAACTTCTGTTTCACCACACTGGCTAACGAGAAGTCAAAAGCATTTTTCTTAGATATCTCAGCAAAACCATTAGATGTGAAGATGAGTGGTTCTTTAAAACCAATTTCATCACATAACAGGTTCTTCTGATCCCAAAGGACCAACCACACACCCAGGTCAATATATAAAACTTAGATTTTAGCCAAAAATCATGCTTATTCCAATCCTTTAGTATCCTGAATCTAAAGGTTTGTTCATAAGAAGAAGAAAGGTGAGAGTCAAAATTGGTTAAAGGAATCAAATACATACAATAAATGCAAAGTTCTTGGTTCAGGCTTGTAGCAGTGATGGAATAAACTGCTGGCTTAAGTCAAGTCTCTGGCTGCTTCCAAATCATTGAAAGGTCCTCAGTCCATTGGTTAGAATGCTTCCATTAGTATAGTTCATAGTCCAGAGGTTTGGGCAGGAAAGAGGCAAAATGGAGGGCCTTTTATATGTTCTGCCATGTAGAGGGAATCCCATTGTTCTTACTGTGGAAAAGTACAGTAACAAGATGGGGTTTGGAGTGACATGAACAAGTCACATGTCCATGCATTTCACCTAGTCAGTGCAGGAAATCATTACCTATACCCCAGACAGTAAGGCTTGGTCCACACTAACCCCCCACTTCGGACTAAGGTATGCAAATTCAGCTACGTTAATAACATAGCTGAATTCGAAGTACCTTAGTCCGAACTTACCGCGGGTCCAGACGCGGCAGGCAGGCTCCCCCGTCGATGCCGCGTACTCCTCTCGCTGAGCTGGAGTACCGGCGTCGACGGCAAACACTTCCGGGATCGATCCCAGAAGATCGATCGCTTACATCCAGACCAGGAAGTAAGTATAGACGTACCCTAAGTTTGCAGGACAGTTCATTCAGGGTAGATAGGATTCTCCCATGGTCCATTGTTAGTTAAGTGTTTCTTGATGAGCCACTTAATTTGAATAGTCCCTTCAAAATGTGCTGGCTAACTACCTTGTGGGCGTTACCCCAAGAGCAAACATTTGAAATACAGGTATAGAGCCAATACTCGTAACTTCAAAAACAAAAATGATACATGCATACAAATAGCATAATCAGATTCAGCAATCATAACCTTTCCATAGACATCTTACATACCACATTTTGTACAAGATTTGTTGCAAATATATAACAGTGGTTGCAACAATGATCTATATTAGAGGTTCTCAACCTCTTTCTTCCTGAGCCCTCCCTCCAACATGCTATAAAAACTCCACACCCGCCTGTGCCACAATAACTGTGTTTTTTTGCATATAAAACCCAGGGCTGATATTAGGGGGTAGCGAGCAGGGCAATTGCCTGGGGCTCCATGCCACAGGGGCCCCCACAAAGCTACATTGCTCACACTTCAGCTTCAACCCCGGGTGGCAAGGCTCAGGGACCTGAGTTTCAGCCCCAAGCGGTGGGGCTTTGGCTTTCTTCCCTGGGCCCCAGTGAGTCTAATGCTGGCCCTGCTTGAAGGTCCCCCTGAAACCTGCTTGAGGGCCCCTAGGGAGCCCCGGACCCCTGGTTGAGAACTACTGATCTATATGGTCATATTTTAATCAGATAACTCACAGGAGTTATAGTGGACAAACAACTGAACATGAGCTCTAAGTGCAGTGCTGTGGCAAAAGGGACTAATATGATCCCTGGAAGAAAATGCAATCCAGGGGATTAGTGAGCAGGGTAGGGAGATGATTTTACCTCTGTATATGGCTGATACTGCCTCTCTGTCAAAAGTTCCATTGGGACAAGAAATATGGCAAGAACATTCATTCAAATACTACTTCTGCTTCCATAGACTTGCCTCTTCTTAGGAAACCAGGAATTGGAAAAAGATGAGATAATAACTCAGCGAAAGCCTTGTAAAGATTAGTTCAAACTTTGGGTGAAGACCAAGATTCTTTCTTATTGTATCTAATTGGCTTGTACATCTCTAATGATAAATTATTAATATTTTAAATATAGGGCTAACTGAACCACAACATTTTTATAAATCTCAGTGGACCACCCATTTGCTCAAGGAAGTTTGTGGATATTTTACTGAGAACCTTAATAGCTTGCTAGATTTGAACAGTAGTATATGAAGCATCCAACTAATCCAACTAATCCAACCTTTTTCATTTTAAGTCATTTTTGTCAAATGAATACCCTCCTGAGAAAAGTTTCAGTTACAATCAGACACTTGAATCAGCTTAGATACAGACATATCTATGTAAAATTGTTGGAATCACAAGTTTTCTTGGAAGATAATTTTGTCTTCTCAGCAGCTCTGTAAAGCTGTAAAGTTTGATTAGTAATCCCTTTTTCAGGCACTAATCAGGTATTTGCTGGTTTTGTCATTATAATCATAAATATTTTCTTTGGAAACTAAAGCCTAAAATAAGACAATTCTTCAGAAATCCCTAAATCATCCGAAATACCGCACAGTAATTCTAGAACATGGAAGTGCCATTTCAATCCTACTTATATGGGATTTGATTTTTTTCTCCTGTCTGAAGCACAGCTATCTGCATACTGCTTTCAGAGCTTAACAAATCTCTTCCTATTGAGTAAAGTTTCCATGAGCTATGATGTATTCAGATATGTATTTTATGCATGAATAAAACAAATGAACCATTTTAATTAACAGTTACATTTGCACCTCCTTTGCCAGCTGCAGTACAGGATTTTTAGAGTCGCTGTAATTTGTGGCCTCACCAGAGAGCAAAGATATCATGTATAAGAGTGTAAATCATATCCTTAAATAGAGATTGAGTTTCAGCTCATGTATTTCAGAATCAAGCACGGCTTATAAAATACTATTCTACATTGAAGATATCTAGAAAAAAAATCAACCTATTCTTCAAGGACCTATAATTTTTACTTGATCTTTCTACTGATAGTGACATGCTGTTTCAGAGATTTTTATCTAGGTAGGCAAAGAAACAGATGTCTCTAACACTGAATTAAAATAGAATCAACTTGTACAGTAGCTATAGGATGAAAATAGTTTGGATTATTTTTATAAAAAAAGAAAGGGAATATATCTTAATTATTAATGGGAATATCTAAAATGCAATTTAAGATAAAGAGTTTGAAAACATTAAAAAACAGCTCAGAATCTAGCTAAAAAGGATTAACTTTTATAACACACATTTCCTCTGAGAGCCCCAGACTAGAAATAGAGGAGATGTAATAAAATATCCCCCAAAATAATCATTGCATGAATGACAGAATTGTGAATGACAGTAACTATATTGGGTTAGCAGAACTCTTCTGTTACAATAAAACACTTGAAGAAAGGGTTAGCTCTCACTTTAGAAAAAAAAAATAAAATAAAAAATCTCCAGTTCCAGGATCCTCTTTTAAAAATATTTGCTTAAGCAAAGCAAAATCTTCTGTTTTAATAATTTTGATTGATAATTTAATAATCTAGAACAATTTTCTGATGAGGAATATTTTGATTTTAGGTAATTTGTGTTTTATAGGAAGGTATAATTTCTCCAATATATATAAATTAATTTACAAATTTTAAAAGCCTCAAACTGCGTAGCCAATATATATTACAATCCACACACATTAGACCTCAGTATAGTGTTTTAGATAAGCGACTTCTAAAAGGCCAGACATTGCTATATATAATACTGTCCTCTTTCCACACATTGAATTACTATTCTACTGATGTAGATTCATAGATTCTAGGACTGGAAGGGACCTCGAGAGGTCCTTGAGTCCTGTCCCCTGACCTCATGGCAGGACCAAATACTGTCTAGACCATCCCTGATAGACATTTATCTAACCTACTCTTAAATATCTCCAGAGATGGAGATTCCACAACCTTCTTAGGCAAGTTATTCCAGTGTTTAACCACCTTGACAGTTAGGAACTTTTTCCTAATGTCCAACCTAAACCTCCCTTGCTTCAGTTTAAGCCCATTGCTTCTTGTTCTATTCTTAGAGGCTAAAGCAAACAAGTTTTCTCCCTGCTCCTTATGACACCCTTTTAGATACCTGAAAACTGCTATCATGTCCCTTCTCAGTCTTCTCTTTTCCAAACTAAACAAACCCAATTTTTTCCACCTTCCTTCATAGGTCATGTTCTCAAGACCTTTGATCATTCTTGTTGCTCTTCTCTGGACCCTCTCCAATTTCTCCATATCTTTCTTAAAATGCGGTGCTCAGAACTGGACACACTACTCCAGTTGAGGCCTAATCAGCACAGAGTAAAGCAGAAGAATGACTTCTCGTGTCTTGCTCACAACACACCTGATAATGCATCCCAGAATCATGTTTGCTTTTTTTTGCAACAGCATCACAATGTTGACTCATATTTAGCTTGTGGTCCACTATAACCCCTAGATCCCTTTCTGCCGTACTCCTTCCTAGACAGTCTCTTCCCATTCTGTATGTGTGAAACTGATTTTTCCTTCCTAAGTGGAGCATTTTGCATTTGTCTTTGTTAAACTTCATCCTGTTTACCTCAGACCATTTCTCCAATTTGTCCAGATCATTTTGAATTATGACCCTATTCTCCAAAGCAGTTGCAATCCCTCCCAGTTTGGTATTTGGAATGACATCATTTGGAATTTGTCATGCCCATCAAGTCCTGTAAATATCTGATCCTACAATATGAACATCCCAAAGATCAATCTATACCATTAATTGCCTTTCAAATAAATTGGAATTGAGGGTGGTCACAGTACAACCTGGCACAAGTACTAAAAAATGAGTCATCTCCCAAAATCATAAAATGTTTAAAAATAATAATTTTGTGTTCCTTTGGTTTATCTACTGGGTTTTGAGACTGCTAAAGGTTTCTTTATACTGTCAAGGCCTGATCTAAGCTCATTGGTGTCAATCAGAAGACTTCCATTGACTCCAGTGGATCTTGAATCAGTCCCTTATGCAGCAACTTCATATGGAATACTATGTTCACTTCTGAGCTCCTTATCACCAGAGACACATTGACAAACTGGAAAGAGATGATCAAAAAGCAGTTAAACATTGGTAGGGGTCTGGAAATACTTACTATGGTTCCAAACTGCCCTCTAGTCATACCAGTGGCAAAATACTACAGTTTGGTCCTAAGGAGGATGAAGAATGATTTGGTTTAATAAAAGGGACTATAACTAGAAGTAATGGAATGAAATTTTGAAAGAGGAATTCTGACAGTGAGCTGTATCAGGCTGTGAAATAGTCCTCCCAAGGGAAGAAACGAAAACCACTTTGCTTGGGATGTTGAAAAGGGATTGTACCTACATAAATAAATAAATAAATAAATACAATGAGCCAACAATCCTTCATGGAAGAGAAGTGGACTGATCAGCCTAATATATCTTTTCCATATATAAAGTCTAGGATTTACATATGTTTGAGTCCTTTTATGGTCAAACAAGGATATAGCAGATGATAAAGCATGTCTTTCCCTACCTATAAACACAGCAAATTAGTTATTTGCAATATACCTTATTGATCCTAACAGATGATCTCTAGTATGTGCTCAAAAGGAAATTGAAAATACCCCTTTGCCTTATTTTTGGGATATGCATTTACTTTTTCAACCTGTGTTCTCCTGTTTGTTTGAATCAGGCAATTACTGACTTGTGTTAAAATCCTCTACTGTCTGTGTCAACTTTCCAAAGAGAACATAATGTGTGGTTGCTACCAGATGAGCTGTTAATTATTTTCCTTTTTACAGATCCAGGTATGAAGTTTTTGATGGCTGTTTTGTATTATCTTTGTAAAGCAGTTAACTGATTTATACTGTGTACTAAAGTTTTTATACACCTCAGTGACTTTGGGGTTCTATGTTTGAACTAAATATTATTTCTATAAAGTGAAGTGTTGCCATGTAAAATGTTATGAACCTGAAATATTTCACTGAATAGATTTTTCTGTAATATTTGAAGGGTTTGTGTTATAGTTTTTGTTTATTAGAGATAGGTAAACACTGCAACAAAAGTGTGTGCAAATATTCTCTCAAATTTAATAGTGAACTTGTTTAGGCCACATCTTATTTGTGTTTATTTTCTGTGGATATTAGAATGATTAAATCTTATTAATGTTTACAGGAAGGAAATAATTGTACATCAGATGAAAATCATCAGGGTGGGAGGAAATTCTGTTGAATATATAACTGAGCAGATGGTCTGCAGATTCACTGGGTGCTAACAAGAGGAAAAACTTCCAGGAGAAACAAACAAAGCAGTCTACATTATAGGTATGTTGACATGCCACCAGAACAGCAGCATTTAAACCAACTCGGAAGTTCATGAAACTATTTATGTGGAGTAGCTGGGGGAGATGGGATTGCTTTAGAGTGGCGCTGTTCATTTCAGTTAGTGCTAAAGTATAGTTCACTGAACCAGCAAGTTCTCCCTTCAGTAGCTCCACAGGGGTTATTTCTGTCACTGTTATTCAGTGTGCACGTGAAGTCACTCAGGGAACTGTCATAGCAGCATGGTGTGAGGTAGCATCATTGTACTGCTAACACCCAGTTTCACTTTCCTGTCTCATTTGATCACTGTCTCTCTACTATAATATTGTCTTGTAGCTTAACTGCATACTTGATGAAGGACAGTTGGTTGATAGCTACCTTTAGCGAGGTTAAGGTATTAATTAATGAGCTGATAAATAGCTTGATGATGTTATCTGTAAAGCAGAGGCCCTATTTTATTTATTTACAATAATGTTTATGTCATTCATCAGCATAGCATCCATGTGCTTAATTGGGATTTATGCCAAACACATTGATAATATTTGTAAACTTCTACTTATTTTCACTGCATGTTGAGTTGCAACTTGCATCTTGTTTTATCTTTCATAACTTTGGTCTTGTTTATACACAGAAGATTGTCTTTAATTCACTTTTAATCATTTTAAATCATTTTTTTTAACTGGACTATTTAAAATACATGGATTTTCCTGTATCAGAATATAAATCCAGTACTGATTCTGTCAGTACTGATAGAATTTAGAATTTCAGTAAAACAGCCAACCCTATAATTCTGAGAATGAAGAGCCATCCTAAAAGCAGTTAATAGAAGGCAAATAAAATTCAACACATTTACATAGATTAACAACAACACACCTTATTGATGCTATTACATTTCCCTCTTTTGTGAAGGCAGGTTCACTCTAGTCATGTTGAATAAATCAGACATTTAATTAAGAGAGAGAGAGAGAGAGAGAGAGAGAGAGGAAATGATTCATCAAGATACCCATGGACAAAAGATAAAAGTGGAGCGAAGGAAAGGGAAGGGAAAATTGAGTAAAAGAACAATAAATGCTAGGAAGACAAAATTAAAAAAAAAAAGTAGACAGCTTAATGCCCATGAATGTATTTTAAATATTGGGGTGTTACAGGAGGAAGGATTGGTGGTTGAACTTACTGAAATTCCAGAAGAACAGCAAAATGCCAAGTTATGAGCCTATTTGCACATCCTGACCCATTGCTCCTAATTTTATTCCCCCTCTCCCCATATTATTATATATATAATACAAGATCTTTATTTCAGCATTTGACTAGATAGCACATTGGTCTGGCCCAGGGCCCCTAGAAATTCCTATTTTCCTAATGGTGTGTCTAAAGTTATAGCTGCATTTATCCTCCATGCCTTTGTACAAGATGCTGCATGATGCTGCACATGGGGCTTTGTATCCTCTTTGAAGGTTCTTCTTCAGGCTGCTAGGTTCTCCACATGAGAGGCTCAACATGTTTTGACGATCTGGCTGACTTATGTCTCTCTTTGTTTTTAAGCAAGTGGGGAGTCAGTCATTTATCTACAAAGGGGAGAGGGGTCTTTTGTCTTTCAGATTTCCAAATAAACATAATACAAACATTTTATGAATGAAATAACTATATTATTTTGTTCTTACATCTCATTAATCTGACGAGCTAAGTAGTATTCTTTAAAAGTAAGACTAGCAAAGTATGCCACTGTTTTAAGGTTGTGGGGTAGAAAAAATAAAGTCTTAGTTTATCAGTTGTGCCTGAATTTTTCTCATGGGGTTGCAATAGAAATGCCACTTTTCATTCTAATAATATATTTTGGTGTGGATTTATTCTTAGATTAATTCCATCTTGTTTTTTCCCCTCTTTGCAGCAAGTATGCTAATAGAATGTACTGAATACATTTCTTTTAATAAGTTTCTGCCTTTTCCCCCTCACAGTAAGCCGTAAATCAATAGTAACTAATTCCTGGGGCCAAATATGTTGACAGCAGCTTAATCAACCCATGTCCATACTACTTTCAATGTCATCTCTAGCCAGAAGGCAGAAAATACTTCAGAGCATTTCTCTTTGAACCATGCTTCTGTATCTTCTCTTTGTTTATTTCTTAATGTATTTCTGGACTATTCCCCCCAGAACTGCTTTTAGTCAGCAATTTTAGGTAGACTTATCCCTCTCCCACTCCTCCCCCTGCTACCCTTCATCTATTTTCTTTATATTCTTGTCTCGACCAAAAGAATACCTTTTGTGTAAGATCTCTTTGGTTGAGATTATGTTTGATCTTAATAGACTTTTTATTCTTGCAACAACACTAACATTTGAGAGGTAAAGTACTTCCTAAATGTGCCATATAATGTTGTGTCAGATATGTGGCTATCCTAGACTAACAACATGTTCAGAAACATGAACAAACCCTATTTTGGGGAAGGGACCAGAAAAAAATAAAATAAGGTAAAAGAGTAATATTTAGCATCTGGAGAGATCTAGGACAGCATCTGGAATAGTTCTCCATTATCCTGGATACAAGTTATATTCCTGTTTCTGGACACATGTGGTCTAGCAATATAATTGTCAGACTGTCTGAAGTGGTTCACAAGCAAGAATATCAACCTTAGGTCAGACTGTTAAGAAGCAGGGCACAAACCTCAAACTGGTTGTGAGTGCTATACTTAGATTTCACCAACCAAGTAACAAGTGTTAACTCCTCAGGCACTATACAGTCTTAACATGGAGTCACAGACAGTCCCCTTGGGCATTCCAATCTACCTTGCCACTCAGGCAAGATGGTCACTTTACACCAAAGATCACAAAATATTCAGGTTACTCCCAGTCCCAAAGGACCAGTCACTTAGCGGAGGTCAACATGCACCTTAGATCTCACACCAAAGACAAGGCTTGCAGCCAATCCTGTAACAAACTAACTAAAGGTTTATTGACTAGGAAAAAGAAATGAGAATTATTTACGAGTTTTAAACAGCTAACATGCAGTTTGGGGATCTCTTGCTTATGTTTAGGAAACTTTGCCCCTCAGAGTCCAGACAGCATAAAGAGATTCTAATTCCATCTGGTCAGGGATTTTTATCTCCACCTCCCTAGAGTCTAAACTGATGGGATGAGATCTTCTGCACATAACCTCTTCATG